>NC_088807.1:26597768-26603220 GCF_011386835.1 Chrysemys picta bellii
GGGGACCCCTCTGTCCTCCCCCCAGGAGCTGGGGTTTTGGTGGGTTTTTCAAACTGGAATCTGGATGTTTCATTGTGTCGGGAAAGCAAAAAAAACATTTGGACGGAGACGTGTTTGTCCTATGGCCCCGGACTCCCAGCCTTGGTCTCTCTCGGTCCGTACGACCCCTGGGAAGAAGGCTGGGCAATTGGGGGGGGCTGGTGAAGCACCCCACAGGTGAGCAGGGAGCTGGAGAAATGCCTTGGCGTGGGAGCGGTCCGGAGCTCCCCCGTTTCTAGTCCGTCAGGCGTGTAACCGACATCTCAGCCGCGTTCACCAAGACCCCCCCAGCCGGGCATCTCTGGAGCGTCTTCAAACACTGGGCCCCCTCGTCCGCTGTCCCCCAGGATATCTCTGGCCAACTTGGCCTCAGGGGTGGGGGGCAGAATGGGAATTTCTTGGGCTCAGGACAGAGGGACCCGAACAAAGCCCACAGCTTGTGACAGGTGGGAGGCGGAAAGAGATGGTCTAATGGTCCCTGCTGGCCTCCACTTGGAAGCCCTGGGGTCCGGACTGGTGTCCCCCGGGGCCTTTGAGGGCCAGGAGATCTGGTCTCATTGACTCCATGGGACGGACGTAGGCAGCTGATCGGTTGGCGGTGACTCAGCCACGGCTCCTGGCCACGGGGCTATGGGCATCCAACAGACTCAAGAGGGTGGAGCCGGGTGCGAAGGGGGGAGGGGCACGTTATCCAAGGAGGGGAAACTGAGGCACGGGACGGGCGACAGCTGGGAGGTTCAGAGGCATGGACTGAGAGATCTATTAGCAATCCACGGAAAATTTTAATGGGGGCCTACTGGGTTAGACTGGTGAGCAGGGGCTGGGAGCCCGGACGCCTGGGTTCTCTCACCAGATCTGGGAGAGGAGGGGGCTCTAGTGGTTAGAGCAGGGGGGGGCTGGGAGCCAGGACTCCTGGGTTCTCTTCCTGGCTCTGGGAGGGAGGTGGGGGTCTAATGGTTAGAGCAGGGGGGTAGGGCATATTTCTGAGACCATCCAGAAGAAAGTTAATGGGGATTGAAACTTTCCAGAGTCATGGACATCAGTGGCCCCCTGACGACGGGGAAAAGGGGGCGACAGTAACTGGATTTCTG
Source organism: Chrysemys picta bellii (assembly GCF_011386835.1). NCBI lineage: Eukaryota > Metazoa > Chordata > Testudines > Emydidae > Chrysemys > Chrysemys picta. The sequence continues at coordinate 26,598,899 of NC_088807.1, forward strand.
GCCTTTTCCTCTGCAGCAGCCTGGGCCGGGGCAGGAGACAGGAACCCAGGCTAGATGGGCAGCAGGATTTGTTTATCCCAGGGCTGGTCGAACAGGGGGGCTGCGGGTCGGGAGTGAGGGGCACCGGCAGAGCTCTGGGGTGGGGCTAGAGGGAGCTCTGCCGGTGCCCCTCACTCCCGACCCGCAGCCCCCATAGGCCAGCCCTGCCGGTGCCCCTCACTCCCGACCTGCAGCCCCTGCTATTTCCCATGCTGGGTGTGGTGTGGAAGTGGGGGGCCCGGCCTCTCTCCGGTTCCCGGAGGTCCCCGGAAGCTGCGGGGAGGGGGACGGGGTGGATGGAACCAGGGAATGTGCCGGAGCCGGCAGGCGTCTCCATCACCGATCACTTGGCAACGGCGGTAAAAATAGCTCAGGATTCGGAGGAATCCAGCGCCCCCAAGACTGGCTCTGCTGAGCCATGCGGCTCCAGGCCCCCCAGACCTAACCTGGGGGCGGGGGGGAGGCTGGGCAGGGGGCTCGGCGGGGGGCGCTCTCCCCTGGCAGGCAGGGCCGGGCACTGGGGGGTGGGGGGCTCGGCGGGGGCTGGTCACTTTTAGGGAATGAATGTGCATCTTTCCAGTGGGAGGAAAAATTCATATCCTGATGTTCCGAGGTCGCAAAAGGAAAAGATCCCTTGGCCCCACACTAGTGGGCACAGGAGGGGGGCTGGGAGCCCGGACTCCTGGGTTCTCTCCCTGGCTCGGGAAGGGGGGGAGGGTCTGGGAGCCCGGACCTGGGTTCTCTCCCCGGCTCGGGGAGGGGAGGGGGGGCTGGTGGTTAGAGCGACACATCACCGCAACCCCACAGTCCATGGGCCCGTTGCTCTGCTCGGATTCGATCCCTCTCCCTTTTTCCCAGGGCGGGATTGGCCCCAGCAGCCCCTGGTCCTGCCCTCCCCCGAGCAGGCGCCTTCAGCTGCCCTGGTAGTTCCCAGCAGCTGCTCTCAAAGCACTAATCAGTGAACAGCCCCACTGCAGCCACCCTGGCACCTGAGCAATGACTGCAGCGGGGGAGTGAGGGGCACTGGCAGAGCTGAGGGGATGGGGCTGCGGGTCGGGAGAGAGGGGCACTGGTAGAGCTGGGCTGGCAGGGGCTGCGGGTCAGGAGTGAGGGGCACCGGCAGAGCTGGGGGGCCAGGGCTGGGCTAGCAGGGGCTGCGGGTCGGGAGTGAGGGGCACCGGCAGAGCTGGGGGGCAGGGCCGGGCTGGCAGGGGCTGTGGGTCGGGAGAGAGGGGCACTGGTAGAGCTGGGGGGCAGGGCCGGGCTGGCAGGGGCTGTGGGTCAGGAGTGAGGGGCACCGGCAGAGCTGGGGGGCCAGGGCTGGGCTAGCAGGGGCTGCGGGTCAGGAGTGAGGGGCGTCAGCAGAGCTGCACGACGGATGAATGGAGGAGTTGTTGGGTGGATGGATGGACAGAGTGTCACGGATCCATGAGCTCTTTTCCGTGCCCCAGCCTGTAGCCAGTCTCCCGGGAGTGACCCCTTTAGCATGTCGGGCCCCAAGGCCCCACACAGCTGTACCAGGGGAGGCCCATGTGTCTTTGGCACCAGCGCTCCCTGTCCCGCTCCGGAGTGAATCCAGCCCAGCCAGCCCCCTGCGGGAGGCTTGTCCAGGCCACCCGCCTCTAGGGTCCCACGGTTCTTAGGGAAGTGGGAGGAAGTGAAGGTCCAAGTCCAGCCTAGGCTGGTGAGTGTCTGGCCGTGTAGAAGGGAGCCCCAAGTTCCATGTCCCCCAGGGGCTTCCCCCCATGTCCACTTCCATTGTGGGTGGGTAAAGGTGCCATTGGGTTGGCTGGATGGGTCGGTGGGTGGATTAAGGTGTTTGTTGGGTGGATGGGTGGGTGGATGGGTGGGTGAAGGTGCTGTTGGGTTGGGTGGATGGGTCGGTGGGTGGATGAAGGTGTTGGGTGGATGGGTCGTGGGAGGATATAGGTGCTGTTGGGTTGGGTGGATGGGTCGGTGGGTGGGTGAAGGTGTTGGGTGGATGGGTCGGTGGGAGGATAAAGGTGCTGTTGGGTTGGGTGGATGGGTCGGTGGGTGGGTGAAGGTGCTGTTGGGGTGGGTGGGTGAAGGTGCTGTTGGGTTGGGTGGATGGGTTGGTGGGTGGGTGAAGGTGCTGTTGTTGTACTTAAAGTACTGCACAGGATCTTTTCAGGGGGAATAAGGCAGAACGCCACATTTATTAGTAATACACGTGTTCATTAACACTGTATTATATGCATATAATATATTACACTTACACAAACACACACACACAAACACACTCCGTCTTGTTGTTACCAATTAGTTGCTCCCCTTAACTTCACTGGCCAGGTGAGTTAGATGGGGGAGGGGGTGGAGCCGGGCTTCTGCTGATCCGGATCGATGCTCCCATGTTGACAAGACGAGACCCGGGGTCCTCTGCAAGACACCTCACTTTTATAGCAGCTTCCCTCTCCTGCAAATCTGTACCAGATTCAAACTCTGTGTCTGTGTCCATTGGTCCTTTGTGCTGCTTTCTTTTGAGTGTTGTCCCAATACTGCAAAGAGGGTGTTTCCAAAAGAAGGTGCTTGCTTCTAACCCCCGAGGCCGTCAGTATGTCTGCTTGTCTTTAATGAGCCCACTTGACACGCTTTATTGTCCTTGGGTCTGGCTCCCAGCCCCTCTCCAACAGTTGAGGCTGTCTGGAGGTGCTGCCTTTCATGCCTTGCTCATCCACACCTCATTCATTCAACAGGGCAATTGATTAAGAGTCGGGGGGGGGGGGGGGAGAGCTCTTGTTCTACTGCTAGCAAAAAGAAATTTTTCTTCTATCTTATTCTATCCTGAGGGGCTATAATATTATACCAAGGGCAATGCAAAGTTTCTAAATGAGGTTTTGATACAAAGTCCCATGAAAACAGAGGTCACACATGGGTAGACCCACCACAAGGTTATATGAAGAGGCACAATGTAAAGTCATATGAAAATTATCAGAGATTGATCTACACTGTTGGGGTGGGTGGATGAAGGTGTTGGGTGGATGGGTCGGTGGGTGGATGAAGGTGTTGTGTTGGGTGGATGGGTCAGTGGGTGGGTGAAGGTGCTGTTGGGTTGGGTGGGTGGGTGAAGGTGCTGTTGGGTGGATGGGTGGGTGGATAGGTGAAGGTGCTGTTGGGTGGGGGGCTGGATGGGGTGCCGGTGGGTGGGTGGAAACTCATGGGGATGGTGGACAGATGTGGGTACTAGAGGGGGCTTCCCCCAATTCTGACACACACCATGACACTCTTCTCCATGTGACTCCCCCAGGTGCCCCCAGAGTGGTGGGGGGCAAGCTGCTGCCAGGCTCTGACCAGGGTCCCCCATACTGACCGGCCCAGCCTTGTCCATGGATTGGCCCCTTGGCCACGCTCTGCCCGCCGGCCACGGCTGCTAGGGGGGACCCCACTTCGGAGGATGGAGACCCCAGCACAGAGCAGGCGCTGACCGGTGAGTGAGGGAGGAGGTGTGACTCCTGGGGGACAGCTCTCCCTGCCCAGTCCCCCACAGCACGGTGCCCCCCACTGCCCGGCCGTGACTGCCAGGGGAGAGAGAGCGCCCCCTGCCCCCCGCAGCCCCCCACTGCCCGGCCCTGACTGCCAGGGGAGAGAGAGCGCCCCCCACCCCCCGCAGCCCCCCAGTGCCCGGCCGTGACTGCCAGGGGAGAGAGAGCGCCCTGCCCCCCGCAGCCCCCCACTGCCCGGCCCTGACTGCCAGGGGAGAGAGAGCGCCCTGCCCCCCGCAGCCCCCCACTGCCCGGCCGTGACTGCCAGGGGAGAGAGAGCGCCCCCTGCCCCCCGCAGCCCCCCACTGCCCGGCCCCGACTGCCAGGGGAGAGCGCCCCGCGCCCTGCCCCCTGCCCTGCCCCCCGCAGCACAGCGCCCCCTAGTGCCGGCACACTCTCCTCCCTCACGCCTTCCTCTGCTCCTGTGCAGGCTTCCCCGTCTGCCCCTCCCGCCGCCCCAGCGCCAGGCCCAGCTCCCGCCCGCCGCCATGGGCGACCTGGCGAACAGCGCGCTGGATTTCTACCCCAAGAGCCAGCGGCGGGAGCTGAACCATGCGGGCGGCCTGGGCTGCACCCTGCCCGAGCTGCGGGGCCTCATGGAGCTGCGCGGGGCTGAGGCCTTGCAGAAGATCCAGGACGGCTACAGCGACATCAGCGGGCTCTGCCGCCGGCTCAAGACCTCCCCGACTGAAGGTACCGGCTCCTCCGTCCATGGCGCGTGGGGGGACAACCCAGGAGTCCAGGCTCCCAGCCCCCCCTGCTCTAACCCACCAGCCCCCACTC
>NC_088807.1:26603720-26621220 GCF_011386835.1 Chrysemys picta bellii
GTCTGCCAGGGGCCCATCTACCCCGGCATCCCGCATGCCAGAGGCCCATCGCCCCGGTATCCTGCCTGCCAGCCCATGTACCCCGGCCTCCCGCCTGCCAGCCCATCGCCCCGGCCTCCCGCCTGCCAGCCCATCGCCCCGGCCTCCCGCCTGCCAGGGGCCCATCGCCCCCGGTATCCCGCCTGCCAGCCCATCTACCCCCGGCATCCTGCCTGCCTGCCCATCGCCCCGGCCTCCCGCCTGCCAGGAGCCCATCGCCCCGGCCTCCCGCCTGCCAGCCCATCTACCCCGGCCTCCCGCCTGCCAGGGGCCCATCGCCCCGGCCTCCCGCCTGCCAGCCCATCTACCCCGGTATCCCGCCTGCCAGGGGCCCATCGCCCCGGCCTCCCGCCTGCCAGGGGCCCATCGCCCCGGCCTCCCGCCTGCCAGCCCATCGCCCCGGCCTCCCGCCTGCCAGGGGCCCATCTACCCCGGCATCCCGCATGCCAGAGGCCCATCGCCCCGGTATCCTGCCTGCCAGCCCATGTACCCCGGCCTCCCGCCTGCCAGCCCATTGCCCCGGCCTCCCGCCTGCCAGGGGCCCATCGCCCCGGCCTCCGGCCTGCCAGCCCATCGCCCCGGCCTCCCGCCTGCCAGGGGCCCATCGCCCCGGCCTCCCGCCTGCCAGGGGCCCATCGCCCTGGTATCCCGCCTGCCAGCCCATTGCCCCGGCCTCCCGCCTGCCAGGGGCCCATCGCCCCGGCCTCCCGCCTGCCAGGGGCCCATCGCCCTGGTATCCCGCCTGCCAGCCCATCGCCCCGGCCTCCCGCCTGCCAGCCCATCTACCCCGGCATCCCGCATGCCAGAGGCCCATCGCCCCGGTATCCTGCCTGCCAGCCCATGTACCCCGGCCTCCTGCCTGCCAGCCCATCGCCCTGGCCTCCCGCCTGCCAGGGGCCCATCACCCCGGCATCCCGCCTGCCAGCCCATCTACCCCGGGATCCTGCCTGCCAGCCCATCGCCCCGGTATCCCGCCTGCCAGCCCATCTACCCCGGCATCCCGCCTGCCAGCCCATCGCCCCGGCCTCCCGCCTGCCAGAGGCCTATCGCCCTGTATCCCGCCTGCCAGCCCATCTACCCTGGCATCCCGCCTGCCAGGGGCCCATCGCCCCGGCCTCCCGCCTGCCAGCCCATCGCCCCGGCCTCCCGCCTGCCAGCCCATCTACCCCGGCATCCCGCATGCCAGAGGCCCATCTACCCGGCACCCAGCCTGCCAGCCCATCTACCCCGGCATCCCGCATGCCAGAGGCCCATCGCCCCGGCATCCGCCTGCCAGCCCATCTACCCCGGCTTCCCGCATGCAGAGGCCCATCGCCCCGGCATCCCGCCTGCCAGCCCATCTACCCCGGCTTCCCGCATGCCAGAAGCCCATCACCCCGGTATCCCGCCTGCCAGTCCATCGCTCCGGCCTCCCGCCTGCCAGAGGCCCATCGCCCCGGCGTCCCGCCTGCCAGCCCATCTACCCCGGCGTCCCGCCTGCCAGGGGCCCATCGCCCCGGTATCCCGCCTGCCAGCCCATCGCCCCGGCATTCCCCCAGGGACCCCAACCCTGATCACCAGCGCCCCCTGCCCCGCTGCCCACCCCCCGGTGCTCCCCAGCACCTGGCCCTGAGCACTGGGCGAGTTCTGCCGGGTGGATGAGCTGTGGGTCACTCCGGTCTCTCTGCCCCCAGAGATGGGGGGCAACCCCTTGGAGAACAGCGGATTCGAACCCGGCGCCTTTGACGGCCTGAAGCTGAATTATCTGCGCATCTCAGAAGCCAAACTGACAGGTGTCCCCCAAAGGTAAGCGCCCTGCCCCCCGGCCTGCCCCCCCCGCCCCCCTGCTCTTCCCCCCGCCCCCCGGCCTGCCCCCTGCTATTCCCCCAACCCCCTGCCGCCCCCCGGCCTGCCCCCCAACCCCCCCAAACCCCCCGCCCCCCAGCCTGCCCCCCTGCTATTCCCCCAACCCCCTGCCGCCCCCCGGCCTGCCCCCCAACCCCCCCAAACCCCCGCCCCCCAGCCTGCCCCCCTGCTATTCCCCCAACCCCCTGCCGCCCCCCGGCCTGCCCCCAACCTCCCCCAGCGCCCCGGCCTGCCCCCCTGCTATTCCCCCAACCCCCTGCCGCCCCCCGGCCTGCCCCCCAACCCCCCCAACCCCCCGCCCCCCAGCCTGCCCCCCTGCTATTCCCCCAACCCCCTGCCGCCCCCCGGACTGCCCCCCAACCCCCCCGCCCCCCGGCCTGCCCCCCTGCAATTCCCCCAACCCCCTGCCGCCCCCAGCCTGCCCCCCAACCCCCCCCAGCGCCCCGGCCTGCCCCCCTGCAATTCCCCCAACCCCCCCGCCCCCCGGCCTGCCCCAACCTCCCCAGCGCCCCGGCCTGCCCCCCTGCTATTCCCCCAACCCCCTCCCGCACCCCCAGCCTGCCCCCCAACCTCCCCCAACCCCCCAGCCTGCCCCCCAACCTCCCCAGCGCCCCGGCCTGCCCCCCTGCAATTCCCCCAATCCCCTGCCGCCCCCCGGCCTGCCCCCAAACCCCCCCAGCGCCCCGCCTGCCCCCCTGCAATTCCCCCAACCCCCTCCCGCACCCCCCGGCCTGCCCCCAACCTCCCCAACCCCCATGCTCTTCCCCCAACCTCCCCCAGCTCCCAGCCCCCCTGCTCTTCCCCCAGTGCCCCGGCCTGCCCCCTGCTACTCCCCAACCCCCTCCCGCACCCCCGGCCTGCCCCCAACCTCCCCCAACCCCCATGCTCTTCCCCCAACCTCCCCCAGCTCCCCAGCCCCCCTGCTCTTCCCCCAGCGCCCCGACCTGCCCCCTGCTATTCCCCAACCTCCCCCAGCCCCCCCGGCCTGTCCCCCAACCTCCCCAGCACCCCAGCCTGCCCCCTGCTATTCCCCCAACCCCCTCCCGCCCCCCGGCCTGCCCCCCAACCTCCCCCAGCGCCCCGGCCTGCCCCTGCTATTCCCCCAACCCCCTCCCGCCCCCGGCCTGCCCCCCAACCCCCCCCAGCGCCCCGACCTGCCCCCCTGCTATTCCCCCAACCTCCCCCAGCCCCCCCGGCCTGCCCCCCAACCTCCCCCAGTGCCCCAGCCCCCCTGCTCTTCCCCCAGTGCCCCGGCCTGCCCCCCTGCTACTCCCCCAACCCCCTCCCGCACCCCCGGCCTGCCCCCAACCTCCCCCAACCCCCATGCTCTTCCCCCAACCTCCCCCCAGCTCCCCAGCCCCCTGCTCTTCCCCAGCGCCCCGACCTGCCCCCTGCTATTCCCCCAACCTCCCCCAGCCCCCCCGGCCTGTCCCCCAACCTCCCCCAGCACCCCAGCCTGCCCCCTGCTATTCCCCCAACCCCCTCCCGCCCCCCGGCCTGCCCCCCAACCTCCCCCAGCGCCCCGGCCTGCCCCCTGCTATTCCCCAACCCCCTCCCGCCCCGGCCTGCCCCCCAACCTCCCCCAGCCCCCCCGGCCTGCCCCCCAACCTCCCCCAGTGCCCCGGCCTGCCCCCCTGTTATTCCCCAACCCCCTCCCACCCCCCGGCCTGCCCCCTAACCCCCCCGCCGTTGCCCACCCCAGCCCGCTGGCTGACCCCGTGGTGTCCTGGGACCCCCAGTACTGCCCCCCTCCCATGTCTGGGACCCCTCCCCACCCTGCTCCTCAGGTCCCCCCAGATCCTGCCCCCTCTGGCTGGGACCCCCAGCACTCCGGTCAGGGCATCAGAGCCCCTACTGCACCCCGCTCCCCCCACACAATATCCCCCCCCGATCAAACCCAGCTCCCCCCCCACCCCTGGGATCCTCCTGCATGTAACCTGCCCCCGGCTCCCAGCCCCCTGGGGGCCCCCTGACCCCCCTTCTCTGCCCCCCAGACCTGCCTGAGACCCTAAACGAGCTGCACCTGGATCACAACAAAATCCAAGCCATTGAACTGAAGATCTGATCCGCTACGGCAAGCTGGCCAGGTGAGTGCGCGCGGCCCCCGGCTGCTCCCAACTGCCCCCCAACTGCCCCACAACTGCCCCCGGCCCCCCGACTGCCCCCCGGCTACCCCCCAACTGCCCCCCGGCTGCCCCACAACTGCCCCCGGCCCCCCGGCTGCCCCCCAACTGCCCCCAACTGCCCCCCGCCTGCCCCACAACTGCCCCCCGGCTGCCCCCAACTGCCCCCCTGTTGCGGAGTGTGGGGGAGTTAGGGCCCTGCACCCCTCTTCCCGAGATTCACTGCGACTCTCAACCAGCCAGTAAAGCAGAAGGTTTATTTAAGGACAGGAACACAGTCTCAAGCAGAGCGTGTAGGTACGACAGACCCCCTCAATTAGGTCCCTCTGGGAGGTTCAGGGAGCTTAGACCCCAGCTTGGGGTTCCCTGCGTTGCACCACCCAGCCCCAACCGAAACTAAACTCCCAGCCCCTCCCGCTGCTCCTCTCCTTTGTTCAGTCTCCCGGGCAGAAGGTGTTAATTCTCCCCCACCCCCACCCCGTTCCTGGCTCAGGTTACAGCTCAGGTAGCTTCCTTCAAGGGAAGTCCCACATCCCCACTGCAATCCCCCTGCAACATTCCCAGGTCAAATCTGCCCTGCTCCCTGCTCCGTCACACCCCCACCTGCCCCCCGGCTGCCCCACAACTGCCCCCGGCCCCCCGACTGCCCCCTGGCTACCCCCCAACTGCCCCCCAGCTGCCCCCCAACTGCCCCCGGCTGCTCACCGACTGCCCACCGACTGCCCCCCAACTGCCCCCCAGCTGCCCCCCAACTGCCCCCGGCTGCTCACCGACTGCCCCCCGGCTGCCCCACAACTGCCCCCGGCCCCCCGACTGCCCCCCGGCTACCCCCCAACTGCCCCCCAGCTGCCCCCCAACTGCCCCCGGCTGCTCACCGACTGCCCACCGACTGCCCCCCAGCTGCCCCCGGCCCCCCGGCTGCCCCTGGCCCCCCGGCTGCCCCCCGACTGCCCCCCGACTGCCCCTGGCCCCCCGGCTGCCCCCCGGCTGCCCCCCAGCTGCCCCCCAACTGCCCCCCGGCTGCCCCCGGCCCCCAACTGCCCCCCGCCTGCCCCCCAGCTGCCCCAGAACTGCCCCCCAACTGCCCCCGGCCCCCCGCCTGCCCCCCGCCTGCCCCCCAACTGCCCCCCACCCCCAACTGCTCCCCAACTGCCCTTGCCCCCCAACTGGCCCCCGCCCCCAACTGCTCCCCAACTGCTCCTGCCCCCCAACTGGCCCCCGCCCCCAACTGCCCCCGGCCGCCTGATCCACTATGGGAAGCTGGGCAGGTAAGTGCCCCCGGCCCCCCCAGCCCCCCCAGCCCCCCCAATCCGCTACAGGAAGTTGTCCAGGTAACAGCCCCCCCCCCCCCCCCCCCCCGCCACCAGGCCCCCATAAATAGCTTCACATGGTCCAGCCACTGGAGGGAACCACAGAGCCCCACGGCTGCATCCACCCATCCTCCAAACATCCCAGGTACCCCACCCCCACTGCCCAGCCCCCATAGCTACCCCCCCCCGTCCATCCGTCCATCCATCCCCCGCTCTCCGCGCAGGCTGGGGCTGGGGCACAACGCCATCCGGATGATCGAGAACGGGAGCTTGGCCTTCGTCCCAGCGCTCCGGGAGCTGCACCTCGACCACAACCGGCTCTCCCGCGTGCCCTCCGGGCTGCCCGGCCTCCGCTTCCTGCAGGTGAGGCTGGGGCGCCCCCCGGTGGCGGGATCGCCTCTCTGGGCCGCCCAGAGGGTTCAGGGGGCCTGGGGCAAAGCGGGCGAGCTGCGGCGCTTGTACTCACCCGGTGGCGGTCCGGGTCTTCGGCGGCATTTCAGTGGTGGGGGGCCCTTCAGCCGCCCCGCGTCCTCGGCAGCACTGAAGGACCCGCCGCCGAAATGCTGCCGGAGACCCGGAGCGCCGCCCGGTGAGTAAAAAGGCGCCTCTAGCCAGGAAAGGGATTCTCGGCCATGGCTCGCAGGGCCCCTGTGGGGCCCGGGGCCAATTGCCCCTCTTTCACCGCCCTCTGGGCGGCCCTGGGCAGAGGGGCTTATTGGAAAATCTCCCCCTCCCTTCCCATAAGACTGGGGGAGCCCCCCCATGAACCCCTTTCTTGCCTCCCTCTGATGGGGGGGCTTGGGGGCTCTAAACTCTCCTGTTCAGCCCCCACTCTCCCTTCCCCCAGGTGGGCATTAGGGGGTTAATGGGGGGGATCTGTGCTTTTGGGGGACTGTGGGGGAATCTGAGGGGTTGAGGGGGCTGGGGGGTTCTGGGGAGTTGGGGGGCTGTGATGGGGAGTCAGGGGGGCTGTGATGAGGGGGCTGAGGGGATGCGATGGGAAGTCTGGGGGTGTGATGGGTGGGGGGCCTGGGGGTGCTAGCTGACCTCCCCCTCCCCCCAGGTGGTGTACCTGCACGCCAATGACATCACGCAGGTGGGAGTGAACGATTTCTGCCCCGTGGGGTTCGGGGTGAAGCGAGCCTATTACAACGGAATCAGTCTCTTCGGGAACCCGGTCCCCTACTGGGAGGTGCAGCCGGCCACCTTCCGCTGCGTCACCGACCGCCTGGCCATCCAGTTCGGCAACTACAAGAAATAAGGGGGCCGGGGAGGGGGGGCGGGGGTGCAATGGGGGGGAGCCGGGGGAAGTGTAGGGGGACTAGAAGGGGGCAGCAGGGGGTCTGGGGGTGCAGGGAGTGGGGAAACCAGAGGCCCATTGGGTCCAGCGCTGTGACCCCATTACCTGCCATGCCGGGGGGGCAGCTCTAGCATCGACTCGGTAACCCACAGAGGGTCGGGGGGCAGATGGGGCCCCTGCCATGTAGCTTCAAAGCACATGTGCCAGCGTCGGTAGGATCGGGGCCACTGGGATCTTACTGCCAATCCTTGGAAAGTTTACCAACCCACCCCCCACAACTACCCCCGGGACCGTTTGCCCCCCAAATCATGAAAACAGGGTGGAAAGGTTGAGGGCTCGGCACCAAACAGGTTAGAATTTTGCAACTTGCGGGGGGGGGAAGGCCCCCAAAGGTGACAAAATCTCACAAGAGAATTGCAAACAAATTGACAAAGAAAATCTTGAAACCATCAGGGAGAAAATGTTGGGGGGGAAATGGAGAAAATTTGTAACAATTGTGGCAACAAAACCCAAAAAATCTTCGCAAGCTTGCCTGAGTGTGCAGGAGAATTTTGCTGGCTGACTTCTTTGCAAATTGGCGAGAAACGGCAAAGAGATTAGAACCCAAAGCCATGGAGATTGGCAGCCCAAAGCCATGGAGATTGGAACCCAAAGCCATGGAGATTATTGAACATTTTTTTTAAACACATCTGCATGAATGTTTTGCCCTAAAAGCGTCATGGAAAAATTGTAAAAATTTTGCAAGAAAGTTCTTGCCACATTTGCATGAAAATGTAAGAAAAGATTGAAAAAAAGGAAAGTCATGAAGAAAAGTGCAAAAAATGTTGCAAGGCAATTTGTAATACATTTGCATACACATGCATGAGCTTTGCAACAACAACAACAACAAAATCACCCCATAATTTTGAATGAAAATCCAAGAGCATTTTACCCCCCAAAAATTAAATTTTGCATTCAAGTACAAAAGTATTTTGCAAAAAAGTCATTGGGAAAATTGCAAAAGAAAATGTATAAATTTGCATGAGAAAGGAAAAAATTGCTAATGCTGTCATGCAGAAAATGGCAAATATTTTGAAAAAATCTTTAATACATTTGTATGAAAATGCATGACAGTTTTGCAAAAACAGTTATTAAATTGGCAATAAAACGCAACAAAGTCACAGAGAAAATTGCAAACATTATTTTCAATATATTTGGAAATTTGCATGAAAACTCAAAGATATGCACAAAATGGCACTCCCCAAAAGTCAAGAAGAAAACTGAAAACGTTTTGAAAAATAAATATAAAACACAATCTGTAACAATTTACGAGAAAAAGTCATCATGAAAATTCGGGACAAAATTTGCCAACGATCGCTGAAAACATTGCAAAACATGTGGCCGAAGATCGTGCAAAATGTGCATAACGACTTGTGAAAATTTTGCAAAGGCAAAAACGTGGAAAAGACATGACGAAATCGTGCAAAACTGTTGCAGAAATATCCCACCCCCAAGTGGCAAACATTTTGCATACAAAGCACGCTCCATTCTTCACTAATTAGTGCCAATATTTCCTGCTAAGTTCTCCGACACGCGTGTGCACAACTCCCTGGCAATGTACCAATCTCGCAAGCCACCGGACATCCCCCCCGGGAAACCAAAGCACCAGCTGACGGTTTCTGCTCCCACACGCGTGTGAGCCGCCTGGTCCTGGTGCCCGCAGCCCGGGCGAAGGGAAGGCAGCGCTCAGCGGTGGAGCCAAGAACTCGGAGTGGGACTTGCTGGTGCCTGTGGGGGGCAGGGTTTGCAGCCCTGCTTCTTTGAAGACCCTCGGGGGGCGTGGGTGTGAAATTTCCCGCTTTGCACACGTTTGCTGCCTCATGGGTTTTTCCTTCTTCTTGTTCCCGAAATGCATGGGCGCGGCCTGCTCCAGCCCTGCTCCTTGACACGCGCCGGTGCTTGAAGGCCCGATTCTCTCCCGTGGCAGCCACGATTTGGTGGGACGAGGGCACAGGTGGGCCAGGACCCTGCCAGGCAATGGGGAGAGTGCACCCCCCAGGGCGGGGGGCTAGACGGCCAGGGACGATCCTGATGGGTACGTGTAGGATGGGGTGCCCAGAGGCTCCCCACCACCCTCAGAGTTCACCCCACCCCCTTAGTGCCCAACCCCCAAGCCCTGGATTTCCACCGCGCCCCGGGGCTGGGCAGGTGGGACTGGGAACAGGACCCCCAGGCAACCCGAGCTGCGAGCCAACCCCTCCCCCACCGCGGGTGTGATTGTGTGTAACGTCGTGTGCAATAGAAACGCCGAGAACGGCGGCTAATAAAAGTTAGCGTCGGGTTCAGCTGCGCCTCCTGCATGGCGTGTGTGGGGCTGTGGGAGGGGGGCAGGGGCCTGTCGCCTCTCAGGGGCGCCAGCTCCCCCCAGCCCCAGGGCAGGGACTGGCTGGCTCAGGGGGGCGGGGAATGGGGCAGGGGCCTGTCGCCTCTCAGGGGCGCCAGCTCCCCCCAGCCCCAGGGCAGGGACTGGCTGGCTCAGGGGGGCGGGGAATGGGGCAGGGGCCTGTCCCCTCTGGGGGGGCGCCAGCTCCCACCAGCCCCAGGGCAGGGACTGGCTGGCTCAGGGGGGCGGGGAATGGGGCAGGGGCCTGTCGCCTCTCAGGGGCGCCAGCTCCCCCCAGCCCCAGGGCAGGGACTGGCTGGCTCAGGGGGGCAGGCAATGGGGCAGGGGCCTGTCCCCTCTGGGGGGGCGCCAGCTCCCATCGGCCCCAGGGCAGGGACTGGCTGGCTGGGGCACATCTCCATGGATGGCATCCAGCCCCCAGCTTTTCCAGTATGGGGGGCCCGGGGTGCTGGGATGTGGGAACCAGCACGAAGGGCAGACGGAGCCGGGGCCAGGGGCTTTGGCCCAGAAGAGAGACAGAGAGATCGCCCCAGCCCTCCGCTCCACAGTGCCCCCACTGAGCCCCACAGCCCTCCCTGCCCAGCCCCCCAGCTGCCCAGCCAGACGTCTCTGGGGCCCCGGGACCCGCCCTGCGCTCCCAGCCAGGCAAAACCCGGCTCCATCTCTAGGTTGCGTGGCCGGCGCCAGCCGAGCCGGGCCCCAGCCCCCATTAGCCGGCGGCCCCCTCAATACCGTCAGCTGGTTCGGCTCCTCGGGCCCCTGGCACCCGGCCCGGCCCCAGCCCAGTGCCAGGAGACGGCCAGGAGCCATGGATGGCTCTGCCCGATTCCGGTATCCATCCCTCCCTCCGTCTATCCCTCCGTCCCGCCCCCAGCCCTGTATCCATCCCCCATCCCCCCACAGCCCTGTATCCTTCCCACATCCCCCCTACAGCCCTGTATCCATCCCCCATCCCCCCTGTATCCATCCCCCATCTCCCCACAGCCCTGTATCCTTCCCCTATCCCCCCACAGCCCTGTATCCTTCCCCCATCCCCCCTACAACCCTGTATCCATCCGCCCCGCCCCAGCCCTGTATCCATCCCCCCTGTATCCTTCCCCTATCCCCCCACAGCCCTGTATCCTTCCCCCATCCCCCCTGTATCCATCCCCCATCCCCCCACAGCCCTGTATCCTTCCCCTATCCCCCCACAGCCCTGTATCCATCCCCCCTGTATCCTTCCCCATCCCCCCACAGCCCTGTATCCTTTCCCCATCCCCCCTGTATCCATCCCCCATCCCCCCACAGCCCTGTATCCTTCCCCTATCCCCCCACAGCCCTGTATCCTTCCCCCATCCCCCCTGTATCCATCCCCCATCCCCCCACAGCCCTGTATCCTTCTCCCCATCCCCCCTACAACCCTGTATCCATCCGCCCCGCCCCAGCCCTGTATCCATCCCCCCTGTATCCTTCCCCTATCCCCCCACAGCCCTGTATCCTTCTCCCCATCCCCCCTACAACCCTGTATCCATCCGCCCCAGCCCTATATCCATCCCCCTGTATCCTTCCCCTATCCCCCCCACAGCCCTGTATCCTTCTCCCCATCCCCCCACAGCCCTGTATCCATCCCCCATCCCCCCTGTATCCTTCTCCCCATCCCCCCTACAGCCCTGTATCCATCCCCCCCGACCCAGCCCTGTATCCATCCCCCATCCCCCCTCTATCCATCTCCCATCCCCCCACAGCCCTGTATCCATCCCCCATCCCCCCTGTATCCATCCCCCATCCCCCCACAGCCCTGTATCCTTCTCCCCATCCCCCTACAGCCCTGTATCCATCCCCCCTACAGCCCTGTATCCATCCCCCATCCCCTGTGTATCCTTCCCCCATCCCCCATCCCACCCAGAGCCCTGTATCCATCCCCCCATTCCCCAACAGCCCTGTATCCATCCCCCATCCCACCCAGAGCCCTGTATCCATCCCCCATCCCCCCACAGCCCTGTATCCATCCCCCCTGTATCCTTCCCCCATCCCCCCCCACAGCCCTGTATCCATCCCCCCTGTATCCTTCCCCCATCCCCCCCACAGCCCTGTATCCATCCCCCATCCCCCCCAGAGCCCTGTATCCATCCCTTCATCCCCCCCCACAGACCTGTATCCTTCTCCCCAACCCCCCACAGCCCTGTATCCATCCCCCATCCCCCCCAGAGCCCTGTATCCATCCCTTCATCCCCCCCCACAGACCTGTATCCTTCTCCCCAACCCCCCACAGCCCTGTATCCATCCCCCCATCCCACCCAGAGCCCTGTATCCATCCCCGCACAGCCCTGTATCCTTCCCCCATCCCCCTACAGCCCTGTATACATCCACCCCGCCCCAGCCCTGTATCCATCCCCCATCCATCCTTCCCCCATCCCCCCCAGAGCCCTGTATCCTTCCCCCATCCCCCCCACAGCCCTGTGTCCATCCCCCATCCCCCTACAGCCTTGTATCCATCCCCCCGCCCCCAGCCCTGCATCCATCCCCCCAGCCCTGTATCCATCACCCATCCCCCCTGTATCCATCCCCCATCTCCCCCAGACCCCTGTATCCTTCCCTCTATCCCCCCACAGCCCTGTATCCATCCCCCATCCCCCCACAGCCCTGTATCCTTCCCCTATCCCCCCACAGCCCTGTATCCATTCCCCATCCCCCCTGTATCCATCCCCCATCCCCCCTACAGCCCTGTATCCTTCCCCCATCCCCCCACTGCCCTGTATCCATCCCCCCATCCCCCACACAGACCTGTAACCTCCCCATCCCCCCCAGAGCCCTGTATCCTTCCCCTCATCGCCCTACAGCCCTGTATCCTTTCCCCCATCCCCCAGAGCCCTGTATCCATCCCCCATCTCCCCCACAGCCCTGTATCCATCCCCCATCTCCCCCACAGCCCTATATCCTTCCCCCCATGCCCCACTGCCCTGTATTCATCCCCCCATTCCCCCACAGCCCTGTATCCATCCCCCCATCCCCACACAGCCCTGTATCCATCCTCCCGCAGCCCTGTACCCTTCCCCCATCCCCCCACAGCCCTGTATCCTTCTCCCCATCCCCCCACAGGCCTGTATCCATCCCCCATCCCCCAACAGCCCTGTATCCTTCCCTCCATCCTCCCCACAGCCCTGTATCCTTCTCCCCATCCCCCCACAGCCCTGTATCCATCCCCCATCCCCCCACAGCCCTGTATCCATCCCCCCATCCCCCCACAGCCCTGTATCCTTCTCCCCATCCCCCCACAGCCCTGTATCCATCCCCCATCCCCCAACAGCCCTGTATCCTTCCCTCCATCTCCCCACAGACCTGTATCCATCCCCCATCCTCCCACAGACCTGTGTCCTTCTCCCCATCCCCCCACAGCCCTGTATCCTTCCCCCATCCCCCACAGCCCTGTATCCATCCCCCCCACTGCCCTGTATCCTTCCCCCATCCCACCATCCCCCACAGCCCTGTATCCATCCCCCCATCCCCGCCCCACGACCCCCTCTGTCGGTCCGTGTGTCCGTCGACATCTGTCCCGCTCCATGGCTCCCCATCACGGTTTCTATCCTCCTCCCACCTTCATTCCCCTCCGTCCCCCCTTTTGGGGATCAGCCCCTCTGCTCCCCCCAGCCCAGTTCCCCCTCCAGAGCGGGGAGTTCCAGCAATTCACATGGGGATGTGGGGTCCCCTGGGTCCATGGCTGGTGGGGGGTCCCCTGGGTCCATGGCTGCTGGGGGCTGCCCCTGGGTCCCAGGCTGGTGGGGGACGGCCCCTGGGTCCATGGCTGGTGGGGGGCTGCCCCTGGGTCCCAGGATAGTTGGGGGCGGCCCCTGGGTCCCAGGCTGGTGGGGGCTGCCCCTGGGCCCATGGCTGGTGGGGGGTCCCCTGGGTCCCAGGCTGGTGGGGGGTCCCCTGGGTCCATGGCTGGTGGGGGCTGCCCCTGGGTCCATGGCTGCTGGGGGGCGGCCCCTGGGTCCCAGGCTGGTGGGGTACGGCCCCTGGGTCCATGGCTGGTGGGGGGCTGCCCCTGGGTCCCAGGATAGTTGGGGGCGGCCCCTGGGTCCCAGGCTGGTGGGGGGTCCCCTGGGTCCCAGGCTGGTGGGGGGCTGCCCCTGGGTCCCAGGCTGGTGGGGGGCTGCCCCTGGGTCCATGGCTGGTGGGGGGTGGCCCCTGGGTCATGGCTGGTGGGGGGCGGCCCCTGGGTCCATGGCTGCTGGGGGGCTGCCCCTGGGTCCATGGCTGGGGGGCGGCCCCTGGGTCCATGGCTGCTGGGGGGTCCCCTGGGTCCATGGCTGCTGGGGGGCTGCCCCTGGGCCCATGGCTGGTGGGGGGTCCCCTGGGTCCATGGCTGATGGGGGGTCCCCTGGGCCCATGGCTGATGGGGGGGGTCCCCTGGGTCCCAGGCTGGTGGGGGGGCTGCCCCTGGGCCCATGGCTGGTGGGGGGCTGCCCCTGGGCCCATGGCTGGTGGGGGGTCCCCTGGGCCCATGGCTGCTGGGGGGCTGCCCCTGGGTCCCAGGCTGGTGGGGGGCTGCCCCTGGGTCCCAGGCTGGTGGGGGGTCCCCTGGGCCCATGGCTGGTGGGGGGCTGCCCCTGGGCCCATGGCTGGTGGGGGGTCCCCTGGGTCCCAGGCTGGTGGGGGGCTGCCCCTGGGTCCATGGCTGGTGGGGGGTCCCCTGGGTTCCAGGCTGGTGGGGGGCTGCCTCTGGGCCCCAGGCTGGTGGGGGGCTGCCCCTGGGTCCCAGGCTGGTGGGGGGCTGCCCCTGGGTCCATGGCTGCTGGGGGGCTGCCCCTGGGCCCATGGCTGGTGGGGGGCGGCCCCTGGGCCCATGGCTGGTGGGGGGTCCCCTGGGTCCATGGCTGGTGGGGGGCTGCCCCTGGGTCCCAGGCTGGTGGGGGGTCCCCTGGGCCCATGGCTGCTGGGGGGCTGCCCCTGGGTCCCAGGCTGGTGGGGGGCTGCCCCTGGGTCCCAGGCTGGTGGGGGGTCCCCTGGGTCCATGGCTGGTGGGGGGTCCCCTGGGCCCATGGCTGGTGGGGGGCTGCCCCTGGGCCCATGGCTGGTGGGGGGTCCCCTGGGTCCCAGGCTGGTGGGGGGCTGCCCCTGGGTCCATGGCTGGTGGGGGGTCCCCTGGGTTCCAGGCTGGTGGGGGGCTGCCTCTGGGCCCCAGGCTGGTGGGGGGCTGCCCCTGGGTCCCAGGCTGGTGGGGGGCTGCCCCTGGGTCCATGGCTGCTGGGGGGCTGCCCCTGGGCCCATGGCTGGTGGGGGGCGGCCCCTGGGCCCATGGCTGGTGGGGGGTCCCCTGGGTCCATGGCTGGTGGGGGGCTGCCCCTGGGTCCCAGGCTGGTGGGGGGTCCCCTGGGCCCCAGGCTGGTGGGGGGTCCCCTGGGTCCCAGGCTGGTGGGGGGCTGCCCCTGGGCCCATGGCTGGTGGGGGGTCCCCTGGGTCCCAGGCTGGTGGGGGGCTGCCCCTGGGCCCATGGCTGGTGGGGGGTCCCCTGGGTCCCAGGCTGGTGGGGGGTCCCCTGGGCCCCAGGCTGGTGGGGGGTCCCCTGGGTCCCAGGCTGGTGGGGGGCTGCCCCTGGGCCCATGGCTGGTGGGGGGTCCCCTGGGTCCCAGGCTGGTGGGGGGCTGCCCCTGGGCCCATGGCTGGTGGGGGGTCCCCTGGGTCCCAGGCTGGTGGGGGGCTGCCCCTGGGCCCATGGCTGGTGGGGGGTCCCCTGGGTTCCAGGCTGGTGGGGGGCTGCCCCTGGGCCCATGGCTGGTGGGGGGTCCCCTGGGTCCCAGGCTGGTGGGGGGCTGCCCCTGGGCCCATGGCTGGTGGGGGGTCCCCTGGGCCCATGGCTGCTGGGGGGCGGCCCCTGGGTCCCAGGCTGGTGGGGGGTCCCCTGGGTCCATGGCTGCTGGGGGGCTGCCCCTGGGCCCATGGCTGGTGGGGGGCTGCCCCTGGGCCCCAGGCTGGTGGGGGGTCCCCTGGGCCCATGGCTGGTGGGGGTCTGCCCCTGGGTCCCAGGCTGGTGGGGGGTCCCCTGGGCCCATGGCTGGTGGGGGGCTGCCCCTGGGTCCCAGGCTGGCGGGGGGTCCCCTGGGCCCATGGCTGGTGGGGGGCTGCCCCTGGGTCCCAGGCTGGTGGGGGGTCCCCTGGGCCCATGGCTGGTGGGGGATGGCCCCTGGGCCCATGGCTGGTGGGGGGCTGCCCCTGGGTCCCAGGCTGGTGGGGGGTCCCCTGGGCCCATGGCTGGTGGGGGATGGCCCCTGGGCCCATGGCTGGTGGGGGGCGGCCCCTGGGCCCCAGGCTGGTGGGGGGCTGCCCCTGGGCCCATGGCTGGTGGGGGGCGGCCCCTGGGTCCCAGGCTGGTGGGGGGCTGCCCTTGCGGTCATTGCCTGACACTAGGGGACGCTATTTTGCTGGCGGGGGGGGGGGCGATCCATCCTCCCATGCTGCCCCCCCCGCGCCGGCTGTGCCTGGGGGGGTTCGGGGGGGTGCGACGGGGACCCCCTGGCGGTGGGGCGGGGGGAGCCGGAAGCATCGGGCCTGTCCTCGGCCTCCGCTGCCGCTGTCACCTGCTCCTCC
Source organism: Chrysemys picta bellii (assembly GCF_011386835.1). NCBI lineage: Eukaryota > Metazoa > Chordata > Testudines > Emydidae > Chrysemys > Chrysemys picta. Next base: position 26,619,288 of record NC_088807.1, read on the forward strand.
CCCCCCCCCCCCCCTCAGCATCAGGACCAGCCCGAGGACGCACCGTCCATGCAGCATGTGAAGCCAGGCGGGGATCCCGGAGCCCGCAGCGCCCTCAGCCCCACACAGCCCCCCCGCCCCGCCCCCTCCCCGCCCCACGGCCGTGGGGAAGCCGGGAGCGTCTCCCCCGCCCCCCCGCCCCTCCCAGCCCCGCGCCGGCTGCACCATGGCCTGGTAAGTCGCCGCCTCGGCACTGCGCTCTCGGAGGCGAATTTGGGGGGGGGGGGGTGGCTCCCGGATTGGGGACCCCCCCGGCAGGATGGTGGCTCTGCAGGGGCTGGGGGGGCCGGTGCAGACCCCCCCCCCCGCAGCGCCCATATTCCGTGTCCGGTGCAGAGATGCTGGGGGGGGGGGATGGGTTGTTCACTGCAGAGCTGCCTGCAGGAGGGGGCTGGGGGGCAGGGCGGGGGGGCGATTATTAAAGTGGGGAGGGCGCGGGGGGGGCGGACAAAAATCCCCTGTTGCGAGGGTCGGCAGGTTGCAACGACCCCCCCCCCCCGCGCAGTTCATAATTCTCCAAACCTGCCCCTCCCATTGCATGTCATTCCCCCCCCCCCGGCATGGCGGGTCTGTCACGCACCCTCCCGCAGCGCCCGGTCTGCCAGCGCCCCCCTCCCCCCATCGCAGTGGGGTCGTTACCGGATCATTATTGGCAAAGCCGGCCGGGCTGTCAAGGGGACAGAGCCACCCGCCGGGGGGGGGGGGGGGCTGGCGCACCTGGCCCGTGCGGTGGGGGGGCTGCTGAGACCTGGGGGGGGGGGCAGCGGTGTTTCATAGCCAGCGAGGGCCCCCCCCACACTGCAGCACAATCGCTCCTGCAGTCAGTGCGGGGGGGGGGGCTCTGGCTTCATCCCGACACCCCCGGTGCAAGGCACTGACCGGGGAGAGGGCTCTGGGAGCTGCCACAAAGCGAGACCCCCCGTTTTCTGGCCAATGGGCTCAGAGAATCCCTGGACTAGATGGAGGGAGGGCTGAATATGGTGTAGTGGGTGGATGGATGAATGGATAGATAGAGGTATGGGGGAATGGGGGGATGGATGGATGGAGGAATGGGGGGATGGAGGAATGGGGGGATGGATGGATAGAGGTATGGGGGATGGATGGATGGATGGATGGATGGATGGGGGAATGGGGGGATGGATGGATAGAGGTACGGGGGATGGATGGATGGGGGATGGGGGGGATGGATGGATAGAGGTATGGGGGGATGGATGCATGTGGAGTTAAGTATGAGGGTACACAGATGATGGATGTATGGATGGATGGAGGGAGGGAGTAAGGGAGGGAGGGAGGGGAAATATGGTATATTGGGATTTATGGATGGATAGAGGTATGGGGGGATGGATGGATGGATGGATGGATGGATGGGGGAATGGGGATGGATGGATTGATGGATGCATAGAGGTGTGGGGGGATTGATTAATGGATGGTTAGATATAGGTGTGGGGGGATGGATGGATGGGGGAATGGGGGGATGGATGGATGGATGGATGGATGGATGGGGGAATGGGGGATGGATGCATAGAGGTGTGGGGGGATTGATTAATGGATGGTTAGATATAGGTGTGGGGGGATGGATGGATGGATGGATGGATGGATGGATGGGGGAATGGGGGGATGGATGGATAGAGGTATGGGGGATGGATGGATGGATGGATGGATGGATGGATGGATGGATAGAGGTATGGCGGGTGGATGGATGGGGAGTTAAGTATGAGGGTACACAGATGAGGGAGGGAGAGAGGGAGGGACGGGTAAATATGGTATATTTAGATTGATGGATGGATAGAGGTGTGGGGGTGGATGGATGAGTTGGGAACTGTGGGCTGGGATGGCTGGAGGAATGAATACAGAGTGGTATATTGGGTGGGGAGAGAGGTGGAGATGGCGGGAC
>NC_088807.1:26626220-26657232 GCF_011386835.1 Chrysemys picta bellii
TGGCAGGGGCTGTGGGTCGGGAGTGGGGGGCACCGGCAGAGCTGGGGGGGGCAGGGCTGGGCTAGCAGGGGCTGTGGGTCGGGAGTGTGGGGCACCGGCAGAGCTGTGGGGGGGCAGGGCTGGGCTAGCAGGGGTTGCGGGTCGGGAGTGAGGGGCACCGGCAGAGCTGTGGGGGGGCAGGGCCGGGCTAGCAGGGGCTGCGGGTCGGGAGTGAGGGGCACCGGCAGAGCTGGGGAGGGCAGGGCTGGGCTAGCAGGGGCTGTGGGTCGGGAGTGAGGGGCACCGGCAGAGCTGTGGGGGGGCAGGGCTGGGCTAGCAGGGGCTGCGGGTCGGGAGTGAGGGGCACCGGCAGAGCTGTGGGGGGGCAGGGCTGGGCTAGCAGGGGTTGCGGGTCGGGAGTGAGGGGCACCGGCAGAGCTGTGGGGGGGCAGGGCCGGGCTGGCAGGGGGCTGCGGGTCGGGAGTGAGGGGCACCGGCAGAGCTGGGAGGGGCAGGGCCGGGCTGGCAGGGGCTGCGGGTCGGGAGTGAGGGGCACCGGCAGAGCGGGGGCGGGGGTCTGCGTTCCCGTAGCCTCTCTCTATTGGGCTGCCTAGCAAAGCCCGTGGAAGGATTTGGGGGGCCCGGGGGGTTACAGGTGGTTCCCGAATGGAACCGAACCAGCCAGCTGGGAAAGGGGGAGGCGCAGCTGGGGAAACCTCCCAGGTTGGAGCGTCAGGTGGGAAGGGCCCAGGTCGGGTGGGGGAGCTTGTCCCCTCCCTAACCCACCCCAGCTCCATCTGCCCCCCTCCCCCTCCCTCCGCTGGGGGTCGGACCCATCTTCTTCCCGGCCTCCGCGGGCCCCTGGCGAGTTTATCCCCAGCGTCTCCTTGAACTCCCCCCCGTACCCCTGGGGGGTGGCCAGCCCTTCTCAGCCCAGCCCAGGGACCCCCCTCGGGCTCCCAGCCCACTCTGGGCTCGTGCTGGTCACAGGGCTCCAGGCCTGGCACCGAATGTCCAGTTTCCCTTGGAGGGTCGCAGCCGCGTCCCATCGATTGACGGAGCCACCCGGCGCCTTCGCCTCCTCCGTCCCCCGGCAAAGAGCAGAAATTCTTGTATTTCGCCCCAGTGCGGGATCCCCCAGGAGAAGGTGCAGAGGACGGGGTGGGGTCCAGGGGCTGGAAACCGAATCAAGACAAACCAGACTAGAAACAAGGTTCAGGTTCATCCCAGGAAGAGGGACGAATTTTCCGGCATCATAGTGGATCCTTTAGCTTCCCTTAGCTTGTGGCCCAAAGGGTGACCAGGCCGGATAAACAGGGCAATTGCGAGGCGGCGCCGGGAGAGTATTTTCCCTCTGGGCTTGGCCCTGGCATGACGGCGGCTGGGATCTGAAGCCCGGTTCCGGTGCCCACGGGAAGGATGGTGTCAGAGGCGAGCTGGGACCGAAGGAGCAGAGACTCCGGGAGCGCCCGTTCTCTGGAGGTGGTCGGGGACAGAACGGGTCTGACGAGACCCAGAGGCTGGACAAGCCGGACAGGAGACAAGTGCTGGATTGTGACCAGTGCAGGGAGCTGAGCCGGGGAGGGGGAGGCTGGGATGTGTTTCTGGGTGAAGCCGGGATGAATTAGGGCAGGTCTGGGCAGTCAGACCAGGGCCGCAGGAGCCGGGTGTCCGCAGTGGATGCTGACGGGATCCCAGGGACGGGGCAGATGGGGTGAAATGTAAGAAGCAGGAGGTTGGACTGGACCTGATTGTCTAATGGCTCCTCCTGGCTCTTTGCTCCCAGGAATCGGCTCCTTTCTGGTGGCCTGAGACGAAGTGAAAACTAAAACTCTCCTTTTGTGTGTGTGTTGGGGGGGGGGCAATCAGGGGACCCCTCTGTCCTCCCCCCAGGAGCTGGGGTTTTGGTGGGTTTTTCAAACTGGAATCTGGATGTTTCATTGTGTCGGGAAAGCAAAAAAAACATTTGGACGGAGACGTGTTTGTCCTATGGCCCCGGACTCCCAGCCTTGGTCTCTCTCGGTCCGTACGACCCCTGGGAAGAAGGCTGGGCAATTGGGGGGGGCTGGTGAAGCACCCCACAGGTGAGCAGGGAGCTGGAGAAATGCCTTGGCGTGGGAGCGGTCCGGAGCTCCCCCGTTTCTAGTCCGTCAGGCGTGTAACCGACATCTCAGCCGCGTTCACCAAGACCCCCCAGCCGGGCATCTCTGGAGCGTCTTCAAACACTGGGCCCCCTCGTCCGCTGTCCCCCAGGATATCTCTGGCCAACTTGGCCTCAGGGGTGGGGGGCAGAATGGGAATTTCTTGGGCTCAGGACAGAGGGACCCGAACAAAGCCCACAGCTTGTGACAGGTGGGAGGCGGAAAGAGATGGTCTAATGGTCCCTGCTGGCCTCCACTTGGAAGCCCTGGGGTCCGGACTGGTGTCCCCCGGGGCCTTTGAGGGCCAGGAGATCTGGTCTCATTGACTCCATGGGACGGACGTAGGCAGCTGATCGGTTGGCGGTGACTCAGCCACGGCTCCTGGCCACGGGGCTATGGGCATCCAACAGACTCAAGAGGGTGGAGCCGGGTGCGAAGGGGGGAGGGGCACGTTATCCAAGGAGGGGAAACTGAGGCACGGGACGGGCGACAGCTGGGAGGTTCAGAGGCATGGACTGAGAGATCTATTAGCAATCCACGGAAAATTTTAATGGGGGCCTACTGGGTTAGACTGGTGAGCAGGGGCTGGGAGCCCGGACGCCTGGGTTCTCTCACCAGATCTGGGAGAGGAGGGGGCTCTAGTGGTTAGAGCAGGGGGGGGCTGGGAGCCAGGACTCCTGGGTTCTCTTCCTGGCTCTGGGAGGGAGGTGGGGGTCTAATGGTTAGAGCAGGGGGGGTAGGGCATATTTCTGAGACCATCCAGAAGAAAGTTAATGGGGATTGAAACTTTCCAGAGTCATGGACATCAGTGGCCCCCTGACGACGGGGAAACGACGGGGAAAAGGGGGCGACAGTAACTGGATTTCTGGCCTTTTCCTCTGCAGCAGCCTGGGCCGGGGCAGGAGACAGGACCCAGGCTAGATGGGCAGCAGGATTTGTTTATCCCAGGGCTGGTCGAACAGGGGGCTGCGGGTCGGGAGTGAGGGGCACCGGCAGAGCTCTGGGGTGGGGCTAGAGGGAGCTCTGCCGGTGCCCCTCACTCCCGACCCGCAGCCCCCATAGGCCAGCCCTGCCGGTGCCCCTCACTCCCGACCTGCAGCCCTGCTATTTCCCATGCTGGGTGTGGTGTGGAAGTGGGGGGCCCGGCCTCTCTCCGGTTCCCGGAGGTCCCCGAAGCTGCGGGGAGGGGGACGGGGTGGATGGAACCAGGGAATGTGCCGGAGCCGGCAGGCGTCTCCATCACCGATCACTTGGCAACGGCGGTAAAAATAGCTCAGGATTCGGAGGAATCCAGCGCCCCCAAGACTGGCTCTGCTGAGCCATGCGGCTCCAGGCCCCCCAGACCTAACCTGGGGGCGGGGGGGAGGCTGGGCAGGGGGCTCGGCGGGGGGCGCTCTCCCCTGGCAGGCAGGGCCGGGCACTGGGGGGTGGGGGCTCGGCGGGGGCTGGTCACTTTAGGGAATGAATGTGCATCTTTCCAGTGGGAGGAAAAATTCATATCCTGATGTTCCGAGGTCGCAAAAGGAAAAGATCCCTTGGCCCCACACTAGTGGGCACAGGAGGGGGGCTGGGAGCCCGGACTCCTGGGTTCTCTCCCTGGCTCGGGAAGGGGGGAGGGTCTGGGAGCCCGGACTCCTGGGTTCTCTCCCCGGCTCGGGGAGGGGAGGGGGGGCTGGTGGTTAGAGCGACACATCACCGCAACCCCACAGTCCATGGGCCCGTTGCTCTGCTCGGATTCGATCCCTCTCCCTTTTCCCAGGGCGGGATTGGCCCCAGCAGCCCTGGTCCTGCCCTCCCCCGAGCAGGCGCCTTCAGCTGCCCTGGTAGTTCCCAGCAGCTGCTCTCAAAGCACTAATCAGTGAACAGCCCCACTGCAGCCACCCTGGCACCTGAGCAATGACTGCAGCGGGGGAGTGAGGGGCACCGGCAGAGCTGAGGGGATGGGCTGCGGGTCGGGAGAGAGGGGCACTGGTAGAGCTGGGGGGCCAGGCTGGGCTAGCAGGGGCTGCGGGTCGGGAGTGAGGGGCACCGGCAGAGCTGGGGGCTGGGCTGGGCTGGCAGGGGCTGCGGGTCAGGAGTGAGGGGCGTCAGCAGAGCTGCACGACGGATGAATGGAGGAGTTGTTGGGTGGATGGATGGACAGAGTGTCACGGATCCATGAGCTCTTTTCCGTGCCCCAGCCTGTAGCCAGTCTCCGGGAGTGACCCCTTTAGCATGTCGGGCCCCAAGGCCCCACACAGCTGTACCAGGGGAGGCCCATGTGTCTTTGGCACCAGCGCTCCCTGTCCCGCTCCGGAGTGAATCCAGCCCAGCCAGCCCCCTGCGGGAGGCTTGTCCAGGCCACCCGCCTCTAGGGTCCCACGGTTCTTAGGGAAGTGGGAGGAAGTGAAGGTCCAAGTCCAGCCTAGGCTGGTGAGTGTCTGGCCGTGTAGAAGGGAGCCCAAGTTCCATGTCCCCCATTGGGTTGGCTGGATGGGTCGGTGGGTGGATTAAGGTGTTTGTTGGGTGGATGGGTGGGTGGATGGGTGGGTGAAGGTGCTGTTGGGTGGGTGGATGGGTCGGTGGGTGGATGAAGGTGTTGGGTGGATGGGTCGTGGAGGATATAGTGCTGTTGGGTTGGGTGGATGGGTCGGTGGGTGGGTGAAGGTGTTGGGTGGATGGGTCGGTGGGAGGATAAAGGTGCTGTTGGGTTGGGTGGATGGGTCGGTGGGTGGGTGAAGGTGCTGTTGGGGTGGGTGGGTGAAGGTGCTGTTGGGTTGGGTGGATGGGTTGGTGGGTGGGTGAAGGTGCTGTCTGTTGTTGTACTTAAAGTACTGCACATGATCTTTTCAGGGGGAATAAGGCAGAACGCCACATTTATTAGTAATACACGTGTTCATTAACACTGTATTATATGCATATAATATATTACACTTACACAAACACACACACACAAACACACTCCGTCTTGTTGTTACCAATTAGTTGCTCCCCTTAACTTCACTGGCCAGGTGAGTTAGATGGGGGAGGGGTGGAGCCGGGCTTCTGCTGATCCGGATCGATGCTCCCATGTTGACAAGACGAGACCCGGGGTCCTCTGCAAGACACCTCACTTTTATAGCAGCTTCCCTCTCCTGCAAATCTGTACCAGATTCAAACTCTGTGTCTGTGTCCATTGGTCCTTTGTGCTGCTTTCTTTTGAGTGTTGTCCCAATACTGCAAAGAGGGTGTTTCAAAAGAAGGTGCTTGCTTCTAACCCCCGAGGCCGTCAGTATGTCTGCTTGTCCTTTAATGAGCCCACTTGACACGCTTTATTGTCCTTGGGTCTGGCTCCCAGCCCCTCTCCAACAGTTGAGGCTGTCTGGAGGTGCTGCCTTCCATGCCTTGCTCATCCACACCTCATTCATTCAACAGGGCAATTGATTAAGAGTCGGGGGGGGGGGGGGGGGGGAGAGCTCTTGTTCTACTGCTAGCAAAAAGAAATTTTTCTTCTATCTTATTCTATCCTGAGGGGCTATAATATTATACCAAGGGCAATGCAAAGTTTCTAAATGAGGCTTTGATACAAAGTCCCATGAAAACAGAGGTCACACGTGGGTAGACCCACCACAAGGTTATATGAAGAGGCACAATGTAAAGTCATATGAAAATTATCAGAGATTGATCTACACTGTTGGGGTGGGTGATGAAGGTGTTGGGTGGATGGTCGGTGGGTGGGTGAAGGTGCTGTTCGGTTGGGTGGGTGGGTGAAGGTGCTGTTGGGTGGATGGGTCGGAGGGTGGATGAAGGTGTTGTGTTGGGTGGATGGGTCAGTGGGTGGGTGAAGGTGCTGTTGGGTTGGGTGGGTGGGTGAAGGTGCTGTTGGGTGGATGGGTGGGTGGATAGGTGAAGGTGCTGTTGGGTGGGGGGGCTGGATGGGGTGCCGGTGGGTGGGTGGGAAACTCATGGGGATGGTGGACAGATGTGGGTACTAGAGGGGGCTTCCCCAATTCTGACACACACCATGACACTCTTCTCCATGTGACTCCCCCAGGTGCCCCCAGAGTGGTGGGGGGCAAGCTGCTGCCAGGCTCTGACCAGGGTCCCCCATACTGACCGGCCCAGCCTTGTCCATGGATTGGCCCCTTGGCCACGCTCTGCCCGCCGGCCACGGCTGCTAGGGGGGACCCCACTTCGGAGGATGGAGACCCCAGCACAGAGCAGGCGCTGACCGGTGAGTGAGGGAGGAGGTGTGACTCCTGGGGGACAGCTCTCCCTGCCCAGTCCCCCACAGCACGGTGCCCCCCACTGCCCGGCCGTGACTGCCAGGGGAGAGAGAGCGCCCCCTGCCCCCCGCAGCCCCCCACTGCCCGGCCCTGACTGCCAGGGGAGAGAGAGCGCCCCCCGCCCCCCGCAGCCCCCCAGTGCCCGGCCGTGACTGCCAGGGGAGAGAGAGCGCCCCTGCCCCCCCGCAGCCCCCCCACTGCCCGGCCCTGACTGCCAGGGGAGAGAGAGCGCCCTGCCCCCCGCAACCCCCCACTGCCCGGCCGTGACTGCCAGGGGAGAGAGAGCGCCCCCTGCCCCCCGCAGCCCCCCACTGCCCGGCCCCGACTGCCAGGGGAGAGCGCCCCGCGCCCTGCCCCCTGCCCTGCCCCCCGCAGCACAGCGCCCCCTAGTGCCGGCACACTCTCCTCCCTCACGCCTTCCTCTGCTCCTGTGCAGGCTTCCCCGTCTGCCCCTCCCGCCGCCCCAGCGCCAGGCCCAGCTCCCGCCCGCCGCCATGGGCGACCTGGCGAACAGCGCGCTGGATTTCTACCCCAAGAGCCAGCGGCGGGAGCTGAACCATGCGGGCGGTCTGGGCTGCACCCTGCCCGAGCTGCGGGGCCTCATGGAGCTGCGCGGGGCTGAGGCCTTGCAGAAGATCCAGGACGGCTACAGCGACATCAGCGGGCTCTGCCGCCGGCTCAAGACCTCCCCGACTGAAGGTACCGGCTCCTCCGTCCATGGCGTGTGGGGGGACAACCCAGGAGTCCAGGCTCCCAGCCCCCCCCTGCTCTAACCCACCAGCCCCCACTCCCCTCCCAGAGCTGGGGAGAGAACCCAGGAGTCCGGGCTCCCAGCCCCCCCGCTCTAACCACCAGCCCCCACTCCCCTCCCAGAGCTGGGAGAGAACCCAGGAGTCCAGGCTCCCAGCCCCCCCTGCTCTAACCCACCAGCCCCCACTCCCCTCCCAGAGCTGGGGAGAGAACCCAGGAGTCCGGGCTCCCAGCCCCCCCGCTCTAATCACCAGCCCCCACTCCCCTCCCAGAGCTGGGGAGAGAACCCAGGAGTCCGGGCTCCCAGCCCCCCCACTCTAACCACCAGCCCCCACTCCCCTCCCAGAGCTGGGGGGAGAACCCAGGAGTCCGGGCTCCCAGCCCCCCCTGCTCTAACCACCAGCCCCCACTCCCCTCCCAGAGCCGGGGGAGAGAACCCAGGCGTCCGGGCTCCGAGCCCCCTGCTCTAACCACCAGCCCCCCTCCCCTCCCCTCCCAGAGCCGGGGAGAGAACCCAGGCGTCCGGGCTCCGAGCCCCCTGCTCTAACCCACCAGCCCCCACTCCCCTCCCAGAGCCGGGGAGAGAACCCAGGCGTCCGGGCTCCCAGCCCCCCCTGCTCTAACCACCAGCCCCCACTGCCCTCCCAGAGCCGGGGGAGAGAACCCAGGCGTCCGGGCTCCGAGCCCCCCCCCCTGCTCTAACCCACCAGCCCCCACTCCCCTCCCAGAGCCGGGGAGAGAACCCAGGCGTCCTGGCGCCCAGCCCCCCCTGCTCTAACCACCAGCCTCCACTCCCCTCTCAGCACCGGGGAGAGAACCCAGGCGTCCTGACATCGGGTCTTCTTCAAAGGGTTAATTTGGCATCCCAGGTGTTTTATCCGGGGACCCCTGGCTGAGACACGCCCCCTGGGGGGGGAGCCCGGACTCCTGGGTTCTCTTCCCCTTCTAATGAGGCTTCTTTAAGGTTCCGCCGGTGGCTCCAGCCCTTGGAGAAGTGTGGAGGAGGGGGCGGGGACGGAGCCGGGGGGGGGGGGGCGGAGCTGGGTGGGGGCTGGCGGGGAGGGCGGGGACGGAGCGGGGGGGGCGGAGCTGGTCGGGGGCTGGCGGGGAGGGCGGGGACGGAGCCGGGGGGGGGGCGGAGCTGGGTGGGAGCTGGCGGGGAGGGCGGGGACGGAGCCGGGGGGGGGCGGAGCTGGGTGGGGGCTGGCGGGGAGGGCGGGGACGGAGCGGGGGGGCTGGCCCTCGGGGGGCGGAGCTGGGGGCGGAGTTGGGGGTGGGGGGCTGGCCCTGGGGGGGCGGGGGCGGAGCGGGGGGGCTGGCCCTCGGGGGGCGGAGCTGGGGGGCTGGCCGGGGGCGTCTCTCCGAGCAGAGCTGCAGCGTCGGCTCCTGCGGCGGGTTCCCCTTGACTCGCCCTTCGGGCTGCGGCAGCGACTTGCCGGGCAGGGGACCCCCCCGCCCCCCTCCCTGCCCCACGGTGCCCCCAGCCTGGCCCCGCCTGCCGGGGGGGAGCGCCCCCCCCTAGCCCCCCGCCCCCCCAGCCTGGCCCCGCCTGCCGGGGGGGAGCGCCCCCCCCCAGCCCCCCGCCCCCCGAGCCTGGCCCCGCCTGCCGGGGGGGAGCGCCCCCCCCAGCCCCCCGCCCCCCGAGCCTGGCCCCGCCTGCCGGGGGGGAGCGCCCCCCCCCAGCCCCCAGCCTGGCCCCGCCTACCGGGGGGGAGCGCCCCCCCCCCACCCAGCCCCCCGCCCCCCCCCGAGCCTGGCCCCGCCTGCCGGGGGGGAGCGCCTCCCACCCAGCCCCCCGCCCCCCCCGAGCCTGGCCCCGCCTGCCGGGGGGGAGCGCCCCCCCTAGCCCCCCGCCCCCCCCAGCCTGGCCCCGCCTGCCGGGGGGGGAGCGCCCCCCCCAGCCCCCCGCCCCCCCGAGCCTGGCCCCGCCTGCCGGGGGGGGAGCGCCCCCTACAGGACGTAACTGCAACCACCGATCAGGCGTCGGGGGCTGACTCCGGGGAACGAGCAGAACCGAACTGCTGCGGGCTCAGGGTGAATTTCCTGGGACCAGAGCCATGGCTGCGAGACAGGACGCCTGGGTTCCCTGCCCGGCTCCGGGGTGGGGGCTGCGAGACAGGACGCCTGGGTTCCCTGCCCGGCTCCGGGGTGGGGGCTGGAAGCCGGGACGCCTGGGTTCCCTGCCCGGCTCCGGGGTGGGGGCTGGGAGCCGGGACGCCTGGGTTCCCTGCCCGGCTCCGGGGTGGGGGCTGGGAGCCAGGACGCCTGGGTTCCCTGCCCGGCTCCGGGGTGGGGGCTGGGAGCCGGGACGCCTGGGTTCCCTGCCCGGCTCCGGGGTGGGGGCTGGGAGCCGGGACGCCTGGGTTCCCTGCCCGGCTCCGGGGTGGGGGCTGGGAGCCGGGACTCCTGGGTTCGCTCTGTGACATCTGTGCAGCCCAGCGCCCCTGTGTGGTTCATTCATTTCAAAGGGGGGCGGGGCCCAGCTGCCCAGGACAGGATCCGACCCCCTGGGCGATCAAAGGCCCCCGGGTGGCCCTGCCTCTCCCCCCCCCCCCCCCGCCTGCTCTCACCTGCCAGCTCGTTAAATATTTAAAATGTCACCAGTCCCAGGGAACAGCCGCAGCCCAGGGACCATCAGCAAATTCTCCACCGCACTGACCTGGCTCTGGGACCCACAGCGAAATACACCAGAGTCCTGGCTCCCAGCCCCCCCCCCCCCCCCGCTCTAACCCACCAGCCCCCACTCCCCTCCCAGAGCCGGGGAGAGAACCCAGGAGTCCTGGCTCCCAGCCCCCCTGCTCTAACCCACTAGTCCCCACTCCCCTCCCAGAACTGGGGAGAGAACCCAGGCGTCCTGGCTCCCAGCCCCCCTGCTCTAACCACCAGCCCCCGCTCCCCTCCCAGAGCAGGGAGAGAACCCAGGAGTCCTGGCTCCTAGCCCCCCCCCTGCTCTAACCACCAGCCCCCACTCCCCTCCCAGAACTGGGGAGAGAACCCAGGAGTCCTGGCTCTCAGCCCCCCCCTGCTCTAACCACCAGCCCCCACTCCCCTCCCAGAGCTGGGGAGAGAACCCAGGCATCCGGGCTGCACCTTCATCCTCCCTCTCTCTGCCCCTGCTCAGGCCTGTCGGACAATGCGGCCGACCTGGAGAAGCGGCGGCAGATCTATGGCCAGAACTTCATCCCGCCCAAGCAGCCCAAGACCTTCCTGCAGCTGGTGTGGGAGGCTCTGCAGGACGTGACCCTGATCATCCTGGAGATCGCAGCCATCATCTCCCTGGGGCTGTCCTTCTACGCCCCACCGGGAGAGGAGACCGAAGGTCAGTCCTTGCCTGGGGGGCTCCCAGAGCCTGGGGCATCCCCCCCCCGAGATGGGGCGGGGCCGTCTCCGTGGGGCCAGATCCCAGGGTCAGCAGCTCGGTGTGGGGAAGGAAGGAGGCGGGTGGGGGGCATTTTCCACACCTGGGAGGTAGCTCAGGCGTGGTTGGGTCACGGGGCTGCAAGGCGGGATGAGGGAGACATGCCCGTTCCTCCTCTGCTCCGTCCATCTGTCTGGTATGCCTCCATCCGTCCATCCACTGACCTGTCCGTCCACCCGCTGCTCCATCCGTCCATCCACCCGCTGCTCCATCCGTCCATCCACCCGCTGCTCCATCCGTCCGTCTGGTACGCCTCCATCCGTCCATCCACTGACCTGTCCATCCACCCGCTGCTCCGTCCATCCACCCGCTGACCCATCCATCCGTCCGTCTGGTACGCCTCCATCCGTCCATCCGCTGACCTGTCCGTCCACCCACTGCTCCGTCCATCCATCCACCCGCTGACCCATCCATCCTTCCGTCTGGTACGCCTCCATCCGTCCATCCACTGACCTGTCCGTCCACCCGCTGCTCTGTCCATCCATCCATCCGCTGACCCATCCATGCGTCCGTCTGGTACGCCTCCATCCGTCCATCCACTGACCTGTCCGTCCACCCGCTGCTCCATCCGTCCATCTGGTACGCCTCCATCCGTCCATCCACTGACCTGTCCGTCCACCCGCTGCTCCATCCATCCGTTTGGTACGCCTCCATCCGTCCATGCACTGACCTGTCCGTCCACCCACTGCTCCGTCCGTTCGTCTGGTACGCCTCCATCCGTCCATCCACTGACCTGTCCGTCCACCCGCTGCTCCGTCCGTTCGTCTGGTACGCCTCCATCCGTCCATCCGCTGACCTGTCCGTCCACCCACTGCTCCGTCCATCCATCCACCCGCTGACCCATCCATCCTTCCGTCTGGTACGCCTCCATCCATCCATCCACTGACCTGTCCGTCCACCCGCTGCTCTGTCCATCCATCCACCCGCTGACCCATCCATCCGTCCGTCTGGTACGCCTCCATCCATCCATCCACTGACCTGTCCGTCCACCCGCTGCTCTGTCCATCCATCCACCCGCTGACCCATCCATCCGTCCGTCTGGTACGCCTCCATCCATCCATCCATCCACTGACCTGTCCATCCACCCGCTGCTCCATCCGTCCATCTGGTACGCCTCCATCCGTCCATCCACTGACCTGTCCGTCCACCCGCTGCTCCGTCCGTTCGTCTGGTACGCCTCCATCCGTCCATCCACTGACCTGTCCGTCCACCCGCTGCTCCATCCGTCCATCTGGTACGCCTCCATCCGTCCATCCACTGACCTGTCCGTCCACCCGCTGCTCCGTCCGTTCGTCTGGTACGCCTCCATCCGTCCATCCGCTGACCTGTCCGTCCACCTGCTGCTCTGTCCATCCATCCACCCGCTGACCCATCCATCCGTCCGTCTGGTACGCCTCCATCCATCCATCCACTGACCTGTCCGTCCACCCGCTGCTCTGTCCATCCATCCACCCGCTGACCCATCCATCCGTCCGTCTGGTACGCCTCCATCCATCCATCCACTGACCTGTCCGTCCACCCGCTGCTCTGTCCATCCATCCACCCGCTGACCCATCCATCCGTCCGTCTGGTACGCCTCCATCCATCCATCCACTGACCTGTCCGTCCACCCGCTGCTCTGTCCATCCATCCACCCGCTGACCCATCCATCCGTCCGTCTGGTACGCCTCCATCCATCCATCCACTGACCTGTCCGTCCACCCGCTGCTCTGTCCATCCATCCACCCGCTGACCCATCCATCCGTCCGTCTGGTACGCCTCCATCCATCCATCCACTGACCTGTCCGTCCACCCGCTGCTCCATCCGTCCATCTGGTACGCCTCCATCCGTCCATCCACTGACCTGTCCGTCCACCCGCTGCTCCGTCCATCCATCCACCTGCTGCTCCGTCCGTCCATCTGGTACGCCTCCATCCGTCCATCCACTGACCTGTCCGTCCACCTGCTGACCCATCCATCCATCCGCTACGCCTCTATCCATCCATCCGCTGATCCGTCTGTCCATCCATCTGCTGACCCATTCATATGTCCGTCTGCTGCTACTCCCTTGTCCACCCACTGCTCCGTCCGTCCATCCGTCTGGTATGCCTCCATCCGTCCATCCATTGACCTACCCGTCCGCCCGCTGCTCCATCCGTCCATCCACCTGCTGCTCCATCCGGCCGTCCACCCGCTGACCCATCCGTCCATCCGCTGATCCGTCCGTCCACCTATCTGCTGACCCATTCATACATCCGTCTGCTGCTACTCCCTTGTCCACCCACTGCTCTATCCGGCCTTCCACCCACTGCTCTGTCCATCCATCCACCCGCTGCTCTGTCCGTCCACCCGCTGACCCATCCATCCATCCTTCTGGTACCCTTCCATCCGTCCATCCACTGACCTACCCATCCACCTGCTGGTCTGTCCATCCGTCCATCTGCTACTCCTCCATCCATCCACCCGCTGGTCCGTTCGTCCATCAACCCGCTGACCCATCCATCCGTCCATCTGCTACTCCTCCATCCATCCACCTGCTGGTCCGTTCGTCCATCAACCCGCTGACCCATCCATCCGTCCATCTGCTACTCCTCATCCGTCCATCCACTGACCTACCTGTCCACCCACTGGTCCGTCCGTCCACCCACTGGTCCGTCCGTCCACTACACCTCCATCCATCCATCCTCTGATCCATCCGTCCATCCATCTGCTGACCCATTCATCCATCTGTCTGCTGCTACTCCCTCCGTCCACCCGCTGCTCCATCTGTCTGTCCACCTGCTGGTCCGTCCATCCGCTACGCCTCCATCCATCCATCTGCTACTCCGTCCGTCCATCCATCCATCCATCCACTGACCCATTCATCCATCCATATGGTCACTAATCTGTCCGTCCGTCCATCCATCCACTGATCCATCCGTCTGTCCACTGACCCATCTATCCGTCTTTCTGCTACTCCTCTATCCATCCCTCCATCCAGCCAACTGCTTCTCCTCCATCCATCTGTCCATCCACTGACCCGCCCGTCCATCCATCCGCTGACCCGTTGGTCCATCTGCTACTCCTCCATCCATCTGGTTGGCCACTGAGCCATCTGGCTGGCCATCTGCTGACCCATCCAACTATCCATCTGCTCCTCCATCACTTAGTGCATCCGTTCATCTGCTGATCCATCCATCCGGCTGCTGACCTGTTCATCCAACCGCTTCACCATCTGCTCCATCCGTCCGTCCGTCCATCTACTGACCCACCTGTCCGTCTGCTGATCCATCCGTCCATCCAACCATTGACCCATCCACCCGTTCATCCGCTGATCCATCTGTCCATCCAACCACTGATCCGTCCGTCCGTCTGTCCACTGACCCACACATCCATCCACTGACCCATCCATCCGTCCATCCACTGGCCTACCCGTCCGTCCGCTGATCCATCCATCCATCCAACCACTGATCCATCTGTCCATCCACTGACCCATCCGTCCGTCCGCTGATCCATTCGTCCATCCATCCACTGACCCATCCGTCCGTCCGCTGATCCATTCGTCCATCCATCCATCCACTGATCCATTCGTCCATCCAACCACTGACCCATCCACCCACCCATCCGTCCGCTGATCCATCCATCCATCCAACCACTGACCCATCCATCTCTCTGTCCATCCACTGACCCATCCATCCATCCGTCCACTGACCTACCCGTCTATCCACTGACGCATCCGTCCATCCAACCACTGATCCATCCATCCGTCCATCCGCTGATCCATCCGTCCATCCGCTGATCCATCCGTCCAACCGCTGATCCATCCGTCCAACCGCTGACCCACCCATCAGTCCACTGACCCATCCATCCATCCATCCATCCAACCACTGACCTACCTGTCCTTCCGCTGATCCAGCCGTCCATCCAACCACTGAACCATCCATCCATCCGGCCAGCGGTCTGCCCACCTACCCAACTCCTCCTTCCTGTCCCATTCTCTCTCTCTCCTTCTGCTCCGCCCTGGTCCTGCCCCGTGGTGTGGCGCAGCCTGTGGGAATCTGGCCGCGGGGGCGGAGGACGAGGGCGAGTCGGAGGCCGGCTGGATCGAGGGGGCGGCCATCCTGCTCTCCGTCATCTGTGTGGTGCTGGTCACGGCCTTCAACGACTGGAGCAAGGAGAAGCAGTTCCGGGGGCTCCAGAGCCGCATCGAGCAGGAGCAGAAATTCGCCGTCGTCCGCAACGGGCAGCAGATCCAGATCCCCGTGGCCGAGCTGGTGGTGGGAGACATCGCCCAGATCAAATACGGTGAGTGCGCCCCGATGCCGGGCTCGGGGGGTGATCCAGAGGGGCTCGTGGGACTGATCTGGGAAGGGATAGATTGGCATGTGGCTCTGTTCCCAAGTGGCCCGGTGCTGGGTTAGATGGGAAGAGGTGGTGGGGCACGTGGGTACCATCTGGGGCAGTGGCAGAGGGACTCATAGGTCAAGATCCACAATGACTGGGCCGAGGGCACAGGGGGTCTGATCTTGGGGTGGCCCGATGCTGGGGCAGATGGGCATTGTCATGGAGTGTGGGGGGACACCAGGCCCTGCACCCCCGGCTTCCTGCGATTCCCCGCAACTCTCAGCCAGCCAGTAAAGCAGAAGGTTTATTTAGACGACAGGGATACAGTCCAAGACAGGTCTTGCAGGCACAGACAACAGGACTCCCCTCAATTAGGTCCACAGCCCCATTAGGAAATCAGAGCCCCATCTGGGCTCCCCTCCATTACCAGCCAGCTCCTGAAAACCTAACTTCCTCCAGCGTCTCTCCCCCAGCCTCCCCCCGGCTCCTCCCCCAGCCTTTGTCCAGTTTCCTGGGCAGTGGTGTCACCTGGCCCCAGCCGCTTCCTGGGTTCTCACATTACGGTATCCGTCTCCCATCCCCCAATGCAGCCCCCCAGCCAAACCCCCCTGCAACCTTCCCCGGCCAACACTCCCCACTCAGCATTCAACCACCACATTGAGAACAGGCCCAGTTCCTCACAGGCATGTTGGTGTGATCTGAGAAGGGCTTGTGGGGCATGTGGGTGCCATCTGGGCTATACCGGTCCCATGTGGGGGGCAGATCCAGGGAGGCCCGACACCAGGGCAGAGGGACACACAGGTCTCATGTGGGCCATTTTCTCCCCTTCGCCAGGCGACCTGCTCCCCGCTGACGGGGTTCTGATCCAGGGGAACGACCTGAAGATTGACGAGAGCTCCCTGACCGGGGAATCAGACCATGTGCGGAAATCCGTGGAGAAAGATCCCATGCTGCTCTCAGGTGTGTGTGTGTGGGGGGGGGGCGGGGGGGCATTAGGTCAGCCTAAGTGCTGGCCCTAGGGGGCGCTGTGCTGTGGGGGCCTCAGTGGGGGGCGCTCTCCCCCAGCAGTCCATGCCGGGTGCTAGGGGGCGCTGTGCTGTGGGGTGGGGGCTTCAGTGGGGAGCGCTCTCCCCCAGCAGTCCATGCCGGGTGCTAGGGGGTGCTGTGCTGTGGGGTGGGGGCTTCAGTGGGGAGCGCTCTCCCCCAGCAGTCCATGCCGGGTGCTAGGGGGCGCTGTGCTGTGGGGTGGGGGGCTCAGTGGGGGGCGCTCTCCCCCAGCAGTCCATGCCGGGTGCTAGGGGGCGCTGTGCTAGGGGGCAGGGGCTCAGTGGGGGGTGCTCTTCCCTGGCAGTCCCTGCTGTGTGCTAGGGGGCGCTGTGCTGTGGGGTGGGGGGCTCAGTGGGGGGCGCTCTCCCCTGGCAGTCCCTGCTGTGTGCTAGGGGGCGCTGTGCTAGGGGGCAGGGGCTCAGTGGGGGGCGCTCTCCCCTGGCAGTCCATGCCGGGTGCTAGGGGGCGCTGTGCTGTGGGGTGGGGGGTGCTCTCCCCTGGCAGTCCATGCCGGGTGCTAGGGGGCGCTATGCTATGGGGTGGGGGGCTCAGTGGGGGGCGCTCTCCCCTGGCAGTCCCTGCTGTGTGCTAGGGGGCGCTGTGCTGTGGGGTGGGGGGCTCAGTGGGGGGTGCTCTCCCCTGGCAGTCCATACCGGGTGCTAGGGGGCGCTGTGCTGTGGGGTGGGGGGCTCAGTGGGGGGCGCTCTCCCCTGGCAGTCCCTGCTGTGTGCTAGGGGGCGCTGTGCTGTGGGGTGGGGGGCTCAGTGGGGGGGGCGCTCTCCCCTGGCAGTCCCTGCTGTGTGCTAGGGGGCGCTGTGCTGTGGGGTGGGGGGCTCAGTGGGGGGCGCTCTCCCCTGGCAGTCCCTGCTGTGTGCTAGGGGGCACTGTGCTGTGGGGTGGGGGGCTCAGTGGGGGGGCGCTCTCCCCTGGCAGTCCATGCCAGGTGCTAGAGGGCGCTGTGCTAGGGGGCAGGGGCTCAGTGGGGGGCGCTCTCCCCTGGCAGTCCATACCGGGTGCTAGGGGGCGCTGTGCTGTGGGGTGGGGGGCTCAGTGGGGGACTCTCTCCCCTGGCAGTCCATGCCGGGTGCTAGGGGGCGCTGTGCTGTGGGGTGGGGGGCTCAGTGGGGGGCTCTCTCCCCTGGCAGTCCATGCCAGGTGCTAGGGGGCGCTGTGCTAGGGGGCAGGAGCTCAGTGGGGGGGCGCTCTCCCCTGGCAGTCCCTGCTGTGTGCTAGGGGGCGCTGTGCTGTGGGGTGGGGGGCTCAGTGGGGGGCGCTCTCCCCTGGCAGTCCATGCCAGGTGCTAGAGGGCGCTGTGCTAGGGGGCAGGGGCTCAGTGGGGGGCGCTCTCCCCCACGACTCTTGGAGGTGGTCTGCCGCAGAGCCATGAATGGAACCCAGGTGTCCTGAGTGGTGGAAGGGAGCTGACAGCCCGAGCATGTGTAGCCTCCTGTTCACTCTGCCTCCGCTTTCCCAGGCACCCACGTCATGGAAGGCTCGGGGCGGATGGTCGTCACGGCCGTCGGGGTGAACTCCCAGACTGGGATTATCTTCACCTTGCTGGGAGCCAGTGGGGAGGAAGAGGAGAAGAAGGATAAGAAAGGTGAGGGGCCTTTTTGGTTTCCTGGGGCTCGTTCTTGGTGTCCATTTTCATGTCTTCCTCCTGAGCTGGTTCCACCAGCTCCTGTTTTGCTGTGGTCAAGGTCTCCGCCCTGTCATGCCTTGAGCGGGCTCCGTCCGCTCCCGATGGCACCTCGCTGCGTGTGGACTCAACGTTGCTCATGGAGACTCTATGCCATCGTGTGTTGACCTTGAGTCTTCACCATCCCACGTGGACCCGATGAGTGTGGTGGGGCCAGCGGCGGCCCATGTTGACTCAAAGCCTTTTTCTTGGGCAGACCCTGTTCCCTCGGCTCCAGCCCATGCTGGCTTAGTGTCACGCATTTGGACTCGATGGTGCTGGCCTTAGACTCACTGGGTTTCATTGTCCGTTCGAGGTGCCACTTCTGGATGCCCTGACAGCAGTTAAATCCACAGTCAGTGGGGGGCAATAGACTCCAACCCAACTGCAAACTCCACCCTACAACTGCACGAAAGAACCATCTGCCCTGAGTCCCCCCCACACATCCCCCCCTTCCACTCCCCACAGTGGCCTCTGAATCCCAAGGATCAGGTGGTGAAGAGCTGTGACACAACACCCGTCCGTATTGACACACCCTCATGTATTGACTCCCCGTCAGTTCATATTGACCATCCCAATCCCCGACTGATTCATCCCCATCCTATGTTCACTCCACATAATCAATGTGGATTTGCACGGCCCCACCGGAATTCTGTACTGACTGGAGGACGTGGTGCACCCAAACTGGGTGGACGCAACGCCATTGGGCACTGACCCAACACCGTCCCTAACCGACTTGTGTGACGAACCGGGACTGTTCTTACTGTGGTCTTTGAATGCTGACAGGGGAGTGTGGCTAGGATAGTCTGCATTGGGGGATGGGAGACTGAGCTACGGAGAATACCTGAGCATGTAACGTGAGAACCCAGGAAGGGGTTAGAGGCCAGGTGACACCTTGGCCCGGGAAACTGAACAAAGGCTGTGGGAGGGGTCGCTGAAGGGAGAGTTTCGGGAGCTGGCTGGTGGAATGGCTGGGAGGCAGATGGGGCTCTGACCTCCCAAGGGGCTGGGGTGCCCTGAGACCCCAAGATGGACCCAACTGAAGGGGGTCCTGTTGTCTGTGCCTGCAAGACCTGTCTTGGACTGTGTTCCTGTCGTCTAAATAAACCTTCTGCTTTACTGGCTGGCTGAGAGTCATGGTGGATCGCAGGAAGCCGGGGGTGCAGGGCCTTGTGTCCCCCCCACACTCCGTGACAACTGGTGGCAGAGGTGGGATCTACTGCACCCTATGGACGGCACCTCCTGCAGTAAGTGACTGGGGAGCGGTAAAACGAAGGGGGATTGATGGGGACCAGGTGGGCTGAAGAGTCAGAGAGAGACGGTTCAGGGGGCGATTGACCCCTGGGAGTGTGTGACCAGTGAGAAGGACTTTTGCAGTAAGAGGGTCCCCCGGGGGATCGCAGCGAGCGGTCCCGGGGCGGAGGAGTCTGCAGCTCGACCCTGGCAGAGCGGTGGTGACCTGAAGAGGGGCTGGCACACTCGGGGTCCCCCAGAAACGGTGGAAAGCGGAGAGCACAGGCCGGCGAGTGGCCAGCAGGAGGATGGATGCTAAACGCCTTAAGAGCGACCTGGTGGAGCTGTGCAGGCAGAGGGGGCTGCGCATTGGGAGGTCCACCAAAGAACAGCTCATTGCCCGGCTGGAGGAGAGGGATCGCTTGGATGAACCGAGCCCTGTCCCTGAGGGAAGCCGCCCGGCGGATGCGGCATGGGCTCCGGGACCCAACCTGGCTGGGAGGGGTCAGACTGCTGCCGAGGACATCCCGAGACCCGGCCTACCTATGCCTAGGGGAGGGGTTGGGGGAAGCCCAGCGAATACCGAGGGCACCCTGACCCCGGCGGCCGGCAGGGGATCGTCCCGGCGGAGCTCCCCGTCCCTGGAATGGAGGCGACTGGAATATGACAGGGAGCTGAGACGGGAAGAGCTCGAGTTAAGGCAGCAAGAACTGAAGCAGGAGCGGGAAGAGAAAGAGAAACAACGTCAGCATGAGCGGGACCAACGTCAGCAGGAGCTGGAACTGGCCAGGCTGAGGAGCAGTGGGGCCCCGGCTGCGGTGAGTGAGGGGGGACCCAAGACTGCAAAGAGCTTTGATAAGTGCTTCCTGGCCCAGCGTAAGGAGGGGGAGGACATGGATACCTTCCTGACGGCCTTTGAGAATACCTGCGAGCTGCTCCAGGTTGACCCTGCAGACAGGATCCAGTTTCTCATCCCCTCACTGGACCCCACAGCCAGGGAGGTGTACAGCCGACTGAAAGGGGCGGAGACAGGGGACTACGAACTGTTCAAAAAGGCCCTGCTCCGCGAGTTGGGGCTGACCCCTGAGATGTACCGGCAAAGGTTCCGGAGTCAGCGTAAAACCCGTGAGGTCACATACCTACAACTGGCCAACCAGGCGCAGGGGTATGCCCGCAAGTGGACAGCTGGGGTCCAAACTATAGAGGACCTGCTTGACCTATTCGTACTGGAGCACGTGTATGAGCAGTGCCCATCCGACCTGAGGCAATGGTTGATGGACCAAAAGCCAGAGAACCCGCGACATGCAGGCCAGTTGGCCGACGAGTTTGTAAAGAGCCGGTCAGGGGATAACAGGGAGGAGTCCCAAAGGAACAGTCCCACCGCAACGCAGAGCGAGAGTCACCATGGGACCTCCCAGCAAGGAAATATGGAGAATGCCCACCAAAGGGGGACATCCAGCGTCAGGTCCATCCGACCCACTCAAGGGGACCCATGGGACATGGGCTGCTATCACTGTGACCAGAAAGGCCACATACGGGCCAGTGCCCCAGGCTCAGGGACAGACTGAGCAGACCGAACCCACAGAGGGTTGACTAGGTAGAGACCCAGCCGGGCGAGAGGCAGCATTCCCAGGGAAGGGGGGCTGGCAGCGTACCACCAGCTAAGGAGGGAGGAGAGCTCCAGGCCAGCTCGTCTGGGGGGCTGGATGCTCCAGACTCAGGGTTTTTGGTTTATACGGTGGGTGTGGGGCTGTCCCTCCGGAGAGAGTACCTTGTTCCCCTGGAGGTGGATGGGAGGAAGGTCAATGGATACTGGGATACGGGTGCAGATGTGATGCTGGCCCGGCCCGAGGTGGTGGCCCCAGATCGGGTGGTGTCCAACACCTACCTGACCCTGACGGGGGTGGGCGGGACACCAGTCAAAGTGCCCGTGGCAAGGGTACACCTGAAGTGGGGGGCCAAGGAGGGCCCCAAGGATGTGGGGGTACACCCGTATTTGCCCACTGAGGTGTTGATGGGGGGGGAGCTGGAGGACTGGCCAAGCAACCCCCAGGGTGCACTGGTTGTGACCCGCAGTCAGAGCCGGCGAGGGGCACTGCGCCCTGACCTTGGGGAGGGTGCCTTGCCCGAGGCGCAGGACCCTAACCCGGTGGGGAGGGAACGCCCAGGGACACGGCTCAGGGAGGCTGCAGCTTCAGACCCAGCCGGTGAGAAAGAGCAGGTGTAGGGTTATCATACGTCCGGATTTTCCCGGACATGTCCGGCTTTTGGGGGCTCAAATCCCCGTCCGGGGGGAAATCCCCAAAAGCCGGGCATGTCCGGGAAAATCGGGAGGCTCGGCCGGGGCCTCTTTGTGCGGGGCCGGGGTCGCGGGGCTGGGGGCATGGTGCTGGGCCGTGAGCCGGGCCGGGCGCGCGGTGCCGGGCCGGGGGCCAGGCCGGGCCAGGGTCGCAGTGCTGGGCCGGGGGCGCGGGGCCGGTTCAGGCCCGCGGGGTCGGGGAGCCGGGCCGGGCTCGGGGAGTTGGGCCGGGGTCGGGGAGCCGGGCCCGCGGGGCTGGGAGCCGGGCCGGGCTCGGGGAGCCGGGCTCAGGGAGCCGGGCCGGGCTCGGGGAGCCGGGCTCGGGGAGCCGGGCGCGCGGTGCCGTGCCGGGGGCCAGGCCGGGCCAGGGTCGCAGTGCCGGGCCGGTCCCGCGGGGCCGGGGGCGCGGGGCCGGTTCGGGCCCGCAGGGTCGGGGTCGGGGAGCCAGGCCGGGGTCGGGGAGCCAGGCCGGGGTCGGGGAGCCGGGCCCGCGGGGCTGGGAGCCGGGCCGGGGTCGGGGAGCCGGGCTCGGGGAGCCGGGCCGGGGTCGGGGAGCCGGGGTCGGGGAGCCGGGCGGGGAGCCGGGCCGGGCTCGGGGAGCCGGGCCGGGGTCGGGGAGCCGGGGTCGGGGAGCCGGGCCGGGCCCGCGGGGCTGGGAGCCGGGCCGGGGTCGGGGAGCCAGGAGCCGGGGGTGGTCGGCCGGGGCCGCGCCTCCTCCCCCCCACATCCTCCCCCTTACCTGCTTCAGGCTTCCCGCGAATTAAATGTTCGCGGGAAGCAGGGGAGGGGGCGGAGACTTTGGGAGGGGGCGGAGTTGGGCGGGGGCGGGGCTGGGGGCGGGGCCGGGGGCCCCGGGACTGTCCTCCATTAGGAGGCACAAAATATGGTAACCCTAAGCAGGTGGCCATCCCTGTCCCAGCTGCTGAGTTCCAGGCCGAGTTACAGAGAGATCCCTCCTTGCGGAAGATAAGGGACCTGGCCGACCTCAATGCGGTACGGACCATGGGACGAGGTGGCCGGAAAAGGTTCCTGTGGGAGAAGGGGTTCCTGTACCGAGAATGGGCTCCCCCAGGGAAAATGGAGTCAGGGGGGATCAGGAGGCAGCTGGTGGTACCCCAGAAGTATCGCCGCCAGCTGCTGTGCCGGGCCCATGACATTCCCCTCTCAGGGCACCAGGGAACCTGGCGTACCCAGCAGAGGCTGCTACGGAGCTTTTACTGGCCTGGGGTCTTTGTTACTGTCCGACAGTACTGCGGATCCTGTGACCCCTGTCAGAGGGTGAGGAAGGCCTGGGACAAGGGGAAAACAGCTTTAGGACCCTTGCCCAGCATAGAGGATCCTTTCCGGAGGGTGGCCAAGGTTAAAAGGGCGGCTCTAAACCAAGAGAGCCCAAAGCACAGACCTCCAGACTGGAGCGCTGGGAGAAGACCACAGCCCAGTTGGAACCCCAGGGGTATTGGGGTGGGGAAAGGGCACAGGCCGCATAAACCTTCCCACATGCGAACTGCGAGTGCCATCAAGCACCCCGACCGAAGGGGGGGCGTGAAACTGGACGGGCCTGGTGTAATTCTCACCAAGGAATGGGAGGGATGCGGGGGCATCCATGGGAACGGGGGTAGGTTCGAACTTCCCCGGGTCACTGGCTAAAGTGACCCTGCTCAGTTCGGTCTCGAAGGGGGGAGAGATGTGACGAACTGGGACTGTTCTTACTGTGGTCTGTGAATGCTGACAGGGGAGTGTGGCTAGGATAGTCTGCATTGGGGGATAGGAGACTGACCCATGGAGAATACCTGAGCATGTAACATGAGAACCCAGGAAGGGGTTAGAGGCCAGGTGACACCTTTGCCTGGGAACTGAACAAAGGCTGTGGGAGGGGTCGCTGAAGGGGGAGTTTTCAGAGCTGGCTGGGGAGCTGGCTGGGAGGCAGACGGGGCTCTGACCTCCCAAGGGGCTGGGGTGCCCTGAGACCCCAAGATGGACCTAACTGAAGGGGGTCCTGTTGTCTGTGCCTGCAAGACCTGTCTTGGACTGTGTTCCTGTCGTCTAAATAAACCTTCTGCTTTACTGGCTGGCTGAGAGTCATGGTGAATCGCAGGAAGCCGGGGGTGCAGGGCCCTGAGTCCCCCACACTCTGTGACAACTTGTTCTCCATTGGTATTGACCCAGCACCAATGGACTCATTCTCCATCCATATTGGCCCAGCGCCATTTGGAACGGACTCATTTTCCGTGTGTATTTACCCAACACCATCACCAGCCAACTCATTCTCCAACCGCACTGACCTGATGCCACCCCTCACAGTCATTCTCCATCTGTATTCATCCAACACAATTGCTGATGGACTCATCCTCCGTCCACACTGACCTGACGCCGCTTGGAACCGATTCACCCTCCATCCGTACTGACCCAACACCTTCACCAGCCAAGTCATTCCCCTTCTGTATTGACCCCGTACACTTGCTAATGGGCTCGCACTCAATCCCTATGGACCCAACTGACTCATTCTGCATCGGTGTGGACCCCATGACGTCCTCAACCAAGTAATTTTCTGTCTATTGACCCAACATCATCACGGATGGCCTCTCTCTGCATCCGTATTGACTGATTGCTAATTGACTCGTCCTCTATCTATATTGACCCATCCCTAACTGACTTCCTCTCCATCCATGCTGACCCAACGCTGATGGACTGATTCTTTCTCTGTACTGAACCAGTTAGCCACAGCATGGGGTCAGCATGGCTGGAGAATGACCCATCGCCAATCAACTCCTTTCATGTCTGTATTGACCTAACCTCATCCCTACCCAGCTCATTAGCTAAATTTATGGACCTGATGCTGCCCCATTACTCCATATTGCCTCCGCTTCAACAACGATTGACTTCTTGTTGATCCACAGGGGCCACGCATCCTTGCTAAGTGACTCGCTGTCAACTTGCCTTGACTTGGCATTCTCGGGAGTCAACTCAGCCTTGCCAGTGACCGACGCCCATTCCCTATTGACTGGTCACTAACTATGTCCTATTGACTCCAGTTCATGTCCATGCTGAGTGCCGTCCTATGTTGACTGCCCGGCGTTGACGCCATGGATTCCTCTAGTGACCCGCTGTCCTGGATCATCTTAGCGCAGTTGTATCTAATAAGCCTCCTCTTCATCGTACGCAGTGTTGCCTTCTGTTGGTTGGAGATCGGGGAGGTCACCCCAGGGTTCCAGCCAAGAGAATTCACGTGGAAATGGAACCCTGAGGCCATGGCAGTCAGGGCGTGACTCCAGTTTGACCCTGGAGTAGCTGAGATCGGAATCTGGTCCTGCCCCCATTGCAATCAGGGGTGACTCCAGATTGACCCTGGGGAAGCTAAAATCAGAATCCAGCCCTGCTCCCATTTTAATCTGGCATATTCTGAATTCTGTGTTTTACTTCAGTGCAGTATAATGGTTGGAGTGGGGTGAGGGGCTGGGAGCCAGGTCTCCTGGGTTCCCTCCTGGCTCTGGGAGGGGAGGGGGTCTGGTGGTTACAGTGATATAACATGGCACTCTCCCGTGCCCTCGTTTGGAAGGATGGGGCCCTGCTGAGATAAATACCAGCCTGGAGAAGTTGCAGACGCGTCTCCCTGGCACAGCAACCCTCAGACGATCCCATAGACGGATGCAATCACACTCAGGTTTCTGGTGCTTTCTGCTGGAAGAGAGCAGCGTTTTAACGAGTATCTGCTGCCCATGCAGGGCTGGGTTCTGAGCTCAGCTCCCCAGGGCCAATCCGGAGTCACCCCTGATTGCAATGGGGGCAGGACTGGGTTCTGAGCTCAGCTCCCCAGGAGCCAATACGGAGTCACCCCAGATTGCAATGGGGGCCGGGTTGGGTGCTGAGCTCAGTCCCCTGGTGTCAATCCAGAGTCACTCCTGATTACAGTGGGGGCAGAGCTGGGTCCTGATTTCCGCTTCCGTGGAGTCCCGCCAGAGATTCTGCCCCAGCACAGAGCAGGGACGGATGGACGGATGGACACCCAGAGCAGGGCTCATCCCCTCCGGCAGGGGCGGCAGGGACACCCCCCTCCCCTGATACTCCCCAGGGAACCCTCAGTTCTAAGCGGTGCTGGGGGGGACCCTGCTATCTCCCTGAACTCAGAGCTCCACATTGCCTGTCCCTCCACACCTGCCCCCCTGCACAGACAGGAGTCCCCTCCCAGCCCTCCCCCAGCGCCAGCTCCCCGTGGGGCAGGCTGGGGGCTGCAGTGTCTCTGTGGCTCCATCGTCTGTGTTGTCCTGTCCATCTGTCTGGCCTCAAGTGTCCTGTCTCTGTCGTCCCTTCTTCTGTTGTAGGGAAGCCCCAGGACGGTGTGGTGGAGAATATTCAGAACAAAGGTAACGGGCCAGGGGGACCCGGGCCCAGCTGGGGTCTCGGGGGGACGACTTGAATTGGGACACTCTGCACGTTCACGGTCTGGTGGTTAGAGCAGGGGGGCTAGGAGCCAGGACTCCTGGGTTCTCTCCCCAGCTTGGAGAGGAGAGTGGAGGCTGGTGGGTTAGAGCAGGGGGGGCTGGGAGCCAGGACTCCTGGGTTCTCTCCCGGCTCTGGGAGGGGAGTGGGGGCTGGTGGGTTAGAGCAGGGGGGCTGGGAGCCAGGACTCCTGGGTTCTCGTCCTGGCTCTGGGAGCGGGTGTGGTGAATCCCCCTCCTATCCCGCTTTGGTGGGGCATTGACCTGCTTCCCTCCCTGTGTCCGCACAGCCAAGAAGCAGGACGGCGCGGTGGCCATGGAGATGCAGCCGCTGAAGAGCGCCGAGGGCGGGGAGATGGAGGATCGGGAGAAGAAGAAAACCAGCACGCCCAAGAAAGAGAAATCTGTGCTGCAGGGCAAGCTCACCAAACTGGCTGTGCAGATTGGGAAAGCAGGTGTTGATCCCTTCCCTGTGGGGCGCCGGCTCCCCCCGGCCCAGGGCAGGGACTGGCTGGCTCAGGGGGGCGGGGAATGGGGCAGGGACTGGCTGGCTCAGGGGGGCAGGGAATGGGGCTGGGGCCTGTCCCCTCTAGGTGGCGCCAGCTCCCCCCCCGGCCCCAGGGCAGGGACAGGCTGGCTCAGGGGGGCGGGGAATGGGGCCTGGGGCCTGTCCCCTCTGGGGGGCGCCGGCTCCCCCCCGGCCCCAGGGCAGGGACAGGCTGGCTCAGGGGGGCGGGGAATGGGGCCTGGGGCCTGTCCCCTCTGGGGGGCGCTGGCTCCCCCCCGGCCCCAGGGCAGGGACAGGCTGGCTCAGGGGGGCGGGGAATGGGGCCTGGGGCCTGTCCCCTCTAGGGGGAGCCAGCTGTGATCTGGGGCTGGACCCCCCCCCACACTAACCCCTCTCCCCCAACCCCCGGGCAGGTCTGGTGATGTCGGCCATCACCGTGATCATCCTGGTACTGTACTTCGTGATCCAGACCTTCGTGTTGGACGGGCGGGTCTGGCTGGCCGAGTGCACCCCCGTCTATGTCCAGTACTTCGTCAAGTTCTTCATCATCGGCGTCACCGTGCTGGTGGTGGCCGTGCCCGAGGGGCTGCCCTTGGCCGTCACCATCTCCCTGGCCTACTCCGTCAAGGTGAGGGGGCGGGGGGCCATGACGCGGCCTCGTGGACTTCTGTCTGTGCACCTGGGACTGCCGCCGTCTCGGGTGGCGCCCATGGATGGACTGGTGCCACCACATTTGCTTGGGTCCATCCATAGATGGGCGCCGCCATGTTGGCTTGTGTCCGTCTGTCCGTCCGTCCGTCCAACCCTCCCTGGGTGCCGCCATGTTGCCTTGT
The DNA here is from genome assembly GCF_011386835.1 of Chrysemys picta bellii. Classification (NCBI taxonomy): domain Eukaryota; kingdom Metazoa; phylum Chordata; order Testudines; family Emydidae; genus Chrysemys; species Chrysemys picta. The sequence continues at coordinate 26,653,089 of NC_088807.1, forward strand.
GTCCATCTGTCCATCCAACCCTCCCTGGGCGCCGCCACGTTGGCTTGTGCCTGTCCACCTCATCCATCCATGGGCACCATTTTGGTTTTTTCTCATTGGTGCGGCCATAATGATTTGTATCCATCCATTGTTGGGCACCACGTTGGCTCGCGTCCATCCACTGATGAACGTCAGTTGGGATCATACCCGTCCGTGCACTGGCGCGGCCCTGTTGGGCTGTGCCCGTCCCATCCGTGGGCACGGCCACTTGATGCTGAAGGATGCAGCCACCAGATGTAGCGGGGCTGTTGTGGGGTGGCGGGACGCAGGAGCAGACAGAAACAAGGGGGCGTGGGGAGGGGAGGCCACAGAGCTCCAGGGGAGAGGGGTCTGGCAGCGGGAGACGGTTGCCCCTATGGGTGTCGCCCGGGTCTGTCTCAGAGCGCGCTGTGGGCAGACGGGTGTGGTCCGGCACCGGGAACACGGTACACGGTAACTACATCCCGGGAGGGTGCCCCCTAGTGGGCACAGCTAGAACCGGCTCCCTCACCGCACAGGGCCCCCGGGGTCTCCGGCTGGCTCCCGGCCTCGGGGTCAGATCTGAGGCTGACGCGGGGGTGGGGGTGTCCTCTCTGCCCTTCAGAAAATGATGAAGGACAATAACCTGGTACGGCACCTGGACGCCTGCGAAACCATGGGCAACGCCACGGCCATCTGCTCCGACAAGACCGGCACCCTCACCACCAACCGCATGACGGTCGTGCAGGCCTACCTGGGCGACACCCACTACCGCCAGATGCCCGAGCCCGGCAGCCTGACGCCCCGCATCCTCGACCTGCTGGTGCACTCCATCGCCATCAACAGTGCCTATACCACCAAGATACTAGTGAGTGGGGGGCCCTGCGAGTCCCCTGCCTCCCTCCGGAACCCGGCGCCCCCGAACCGCCCCCCCGTGTCCCCCTGGTGCCCCTGAACCGCCCCCCGTGTGCCCCTGAACCGCCCCCCCGTGTCCCCCTGCTGCCCCTGAACCGCCCCCCGTGTGCCCCTGAACCGCCCCGTGTCCCCCTGGTCCCCTGAACCGTCCCCCGTGTGCCCCTGAACCGCCCCTGTGTCCCCCTGGTCCCCCCAAAGTGCCCCCCCGTGTCCCCCTAGTGCCCCTGAACCGTCCCCCGTGTGCTCCTGAACCGCCCCGTGTCCCCCTGGTCCCCCCAAAGTGCCCCCGAACCGCCCCCTGTCTCCCCCGGCACCCCCAAACCGCCCCCCATCTCCCCCTGGTGCCCCTGAACTTACCCCCGTCTCCCCCGGCACCCCCAAACTGCCCCCCGTCTCCCTCTGGTGCCCCTGAACCTACCCCCGTCTCCCCCTGGTGCCCCCGAACCGCCCCCCCGTGTCCCCCTGGTGCCCCTGAACCGTCCCCCGTGTCCCCCTGAACCGCCCCGTGTCCCCCTGGTCCCCCCAAAGTGCTCCCGAACCGCCCCCTGTCTCCCCCGGCACCCCCGAACCGCCCCCCATCTCCCCCTGGTGCCCCCGAACCGCCCCCTGTCTCCCCCGGCACCCCCAAACTGCCCCCCGTCTCCCTCTGGTGCCCCCGAACCTACCCCCATCTCCCCCTGGTGCCCCCGAACCGCCCCGTCTCCCTCTGGTGCCCCCAAACCGCCCCCGTCTCCCTCTGGCGCCCCTGAACCTACCCCCGTCTCCCTCTGGTGCCCCCGAACCGCCCCCGTCTCCCTCTGGTGCCCCTGAACCTACCCCCGTCTCCCCCTGGTGCCCCTGAACCGCTCCCTGTCTCCCCCGGAGCCCCCGAACCGGCCCCCGTCTCCCCCCAGAGCCCCCGAACCGGCCCCCATCTCCCCCTGGTGCCCCCGAACCGACCACCGTCTCCCCCCAGAGCCCCCGAACCGGCCCCCATCTCCCCCTGGTGCCCCCGAACCGGCCCCCGTCTCCCCCCAGAGCCCCCGAACCGGCCCCCGTCTCCCCCTGGTGCCCCTGAACCGCTCCCTGTCTCCCCCGGAGCCCCCAAACCGACCACCGTCTCCCCTGGTGCCCCCAAACCGCCCCCTGACTCCCTCTGGTGCCCCTGAACCACCTCCATCTCCCTCTGGCGCCCCTGAACCTCCCACCCCAAACCTCCCACCCCATCTTCCCTGGGTCCCCTGCGAATCTCCCCCTGGTGTCTCCCTGAAGGGGGAATTCAGCAGAGCTGGGAGGCTGGAGGGGGGACCCCAGCTGGGTCTCAGGGTGGCTGGGGTGTGTGTGGCAGGGTTGGGGGGCCAGGGAGGAACGCGGCGGAGCTGGGGGAACCCGCAGCCCTGACGCCCACCGCCCCACAGCCTCCAGAGAAGGACGGGGGCCTGCCGCGGCAGGTAGGCAACAAGACGGAGTGCGCCCTGCTGGGCTTCTTGCTGGAGCTGCACCGCGACTACCAGCCCGTGCGCGACCAGCTGCCCGAGGAGAAGCTCTACAAGGTCTATACCTTCAACTCGGTCCGCAAGTCCATGAGCACCGTCACCCGCCTGCCCCAGGGCGGCTTCCGCGTCTTCAGCAAGGGCGCCTCCGAGATCCTGCTCAAAAAGTGAGTCTGGCCCCTGCGTCCCACCCCAGAGCCGGCTGCATCGTCCCTGGAGACTGGCCCCCGCGCCCTGCCCCAGAGGTGGCTGCACCTTGCTGTCGGGCAAGGGGTCCCCGTATAACCAGCCCCTGCCCCACCCCAGAGGTGGCTGCATGTTGCTGCCTGGCGAGAGGTCCCCATATACCCAGCCCCCCCACCCCGCCCCAGAGGGGCCGGGTCTGAGCCAGGCGTCTCCCCTTCCAGGTGCTCCAGCATCCTGAGCAGCAGTGGGGAGCTGCGCAGCTTCCACCCGCGGGACCGGGACGAGATGGTGAAGAGGGTGATAGAGCCCATGGCGTGCGAGGGGCTGCGCACCATCTGCCTGGCCTTCCGGGACTTCGCCGCCGGCCCGGAGCCCGACTGGGAGAACGAGAACGACATCGTGGGCGAGCTCACCTGCATCGCCGTGGTCGGCATCGAGGACCCTGTCCGGCCCGAGGTACCGGCTCTGCTGGGGTGTGGGAAGGGGGCGGGGCGGGTGGTTAGAGTGGGGGGGCTGGGAGCCAGGACTCCTGGGTTCTCTCCTGGCTCTGGGAGGGGAATGGGGGCTGGTGGTTAGAGCAGGGGGGGCTGGGAGCCAGGACTCCTGGGTTCTCTCCCGGGCTCTGGGAGGGGAGTGGGGGTTAGAGAGGTGTCAGGACTCCTGGTTTCCATCTGGTCCCGCTGTCCTCCCCCCTCCCCCCCCCAGGTTCCCGAGGCCATCCGCAAATGCCAGAAGGCCGGGATCACCGTCCGGATGGTGACGGGTGACAACATCAACACGGCCCGGGCCATCGCCGCCAAGTGTGGGATCCTCCAGCCCGGGGAGGACTTCCTGTGTCTGGAGGGGAAGGAGTTCAACCGGCGTATCCGCAACGAGAAGGGAGAGGTACGGGGATAACGGCCCTACTACCGCCGCCGCCGGCCCCACGGGGGATAACGGTACCACTGCTGCCGCCGGCCCCTGGCCACGCCAACGGGGATAATGGCCCCACTGCTGCGGCCCTAGCTCCAGTGGGGAGGGTTCATACTTTGGGGTTGGGGGTTGCCCCAGGTTTGGGGGGGTGGTCCCCCACCATGAGCTGCTGACTCCAGCTGTTCCCCCTCCCCCCCAGATCGAGCAGGAGCGACTGGATAAGATCTGGCCCAAGCTGAGGGTCCTGGCCCGGTCGTCCCCCACCGACAAACACACCCTGGTGAAAGGTACAGACCCCCCCGGCTCCAGGCAGGCATGGGGGGGATGGGCTGAGGTGTTGGCACCATGGGAGGAGGGGGCTTTGGGGGCATGGGGGGAGGGGACTAGGTGAGGATGGGGGGCAGAGATGGGGTCATGGCGGAGGAGGTGCTCGTGGGGCCCATGCAGGGTGGGGAGCTGGCGGGGGAGCGGGGGGCATGGGGGGAGAGGAAGGGGGGAGGGCTATGGGGCCCCCTCCTCCAACTGAGCCCCCCACCCCCACAGGCATCATCGACAGCACCATCGGGGAGCAGCGCCAGGTCGTGGCCGTGACGGGGGACGGCACCAACGACGGGCCGGCGCTCAAGAAGGCCGACGTCGGCTTTGCTATGGTGAGATGGCCC
>NC_088807.1:26657242-26728261 GCF_011386835.1 Chrysemys picta bellii
GAGCGCGGCCGTGCCTGGCACTGCACAAACCCTCCCCCCCCGACCCAGAGCGCGGCCGCGCCGGGCACTGCACAAACCCTCCCCCCCCCCCCCGACCCAGAGCGCAGCCACGCCTGGCACTGCACAAACCCTCCCCCCGACCCAGAGCGCGGCCGTGCCTGGCACTGCACAAACCCTCCCCCCCCCCGACCCAGAGCGCGGCCCGCGCCGGGCACTGCACAACCCCCCCCCCCCCCGACCCAGAGCGCAGCCGCGCCGGGCACTGCACAAACCCTCCCCCCCCCCCGACCCAGAGCGCGGCCGCGCCGGGCACTGCACAAACCCCTCCCCCCCCCCGACCCAGAGCGCGGCCGCGCCGGGCACTGCACAAACCCTCCCCCCCCCCCCCCCGACCCCAGAGCGCGGCCGCGCCGGGCACTGCACAAACCCTCCCCCCCCCCCCGACCCAGAGCGCGGCCGCGCCGGGCACTGCACAAACCCTCCCCCCCCCCCGACCCAGAGCGCCGGCCGCGCCGGGCACTGCACAAACCCTCCCCCCCCCCGACCCAGAGCGCGGCCGCGCCGGGCACTGCACAAACCCTCCCCCCCGACCCAGAGCGCGGCCGCGCCGGGCACTGCACAAACCCTCCCCCCCCCCCCGACCCAGAGCGCGGCCGCGCCGGGCACTGCACAAACCCTCCCCCCGACCCAGAGCGCGGCCGCGCCGGGCACTGCACAAACCCTCCCCCCGACCCAGAGCGCGGCCGCGCCGGGCGCTGCACGGGCCCTGTCCCAGGCTGCTCCCAACTCAGTCCCCCGTCTCCTTTCCCTGCAGATCGTCATCGTGCAGTTCGGGGGGAAGCCGTTCAGCTGCTCGCCCCTCAACGCCGAGCAGTGGCTCTGGTGCCTCTTCGTGGGCGTCGGCGAGCTCCTGTGGGGACAGGTGAGCAGCCCGACCTGCCTCCCTAGTGCCCTGCTCCTCTCCCCTCCCACAGCCGGGAGAGAACCCAGGAGTCCTGGCTCCCAGCCCCCCCTGCTCTCACCACCAGCCCCCACTCCCCTCCCAGAGCTGGCGAGGGAACCCAGGCGTCCGGGTTCATACATCAAGGCACCGACCCATTTCTCCGTCCAGTGACTCCCCCAGCAGTGGAACTGAGACTCAGGGCGCTCACCATGTTTGGAGTCGTAGACGTTGGCCAGAGTTGGATGGACAGAGCGGGCGGGGGCGGGCTGGAAGCCAGGACTCCTGGGTTTTCTCCCCAGCTCCAGGGTGGTGATTGGTGGGGGGGGGTCAGGGTCCTGTGTGTGCCTGGGGGTGGGTTTAACCCCCTTCTCTGACTCCCCCTGCAGGTGATCGCCACCATCCCCACCAGCCACCTGAAATGCCTGAAGGAGGCGGGGCACGGTCCCGGCAAGGACGAGATCACAGATGAGGAGATGGCGGAGGACGAGGAGGAGATAGACCACGCCGAGCGGGAGCTGCGCCGAGGCCAGATCCTCTGGTTCCGTGGCCTCAACCGCATCCAGACCCAGGTAGGGCCCAGGGTATCCCACTGCCCCCACCAATGCATTAATCCGCTTCCACGCCCCTTCACGCTCATGCCTGGGATGGGGAATGTGGGATTCCACTTCCCCCACCAACGTGTCAACAAGCTCACCCCCTCCCTTTCCCACCTTCCCCTTCCCCACTCCCCTTTTTGCTTTTGTGCCTAGAGATGACGGGAGGAGAGAGATGGCCCGGAATCTCCTAACCCCGAGCAGGGGATCCGGTGGCCACTTGGCTCATGGCCCTGTTGTTTCCACCTTCAATTCCCACTCAAACCAATAGGAGACCCAGATGTCCTGAGTCTGATCTGGGGCGCCAGGCAGGAAACTGGGCTAGATGGGCACCCATGGTATTATCCATTGGCGGGTGGGAAGACATCTCCTAAGCCACTCAGGACACCAGAATGGGGTGTTTTCTTGTCACCCAGTTTGTAACCTGCCCCCTCTAACTTGCAGACCCTGGGCATCGGTGTTTGCACCCTGGTGAGATGAATGGGGGCAGCTCCCCCCTTCTCAGAGTGATTGGGTCAGGCTCTCTGCAAACTCAGGCATGGCTGGTGAGGAGCCAGGACCCCAGGGTTTTTTGCTGTCATTTGCCCCCTCCCTCTGCCCAGAGAGTTTTTCTCCAACCATCATTTACGTGTAGTCCCATAGTGCCCCCTAGCTGGGCTCTGCACAGACCTTATACACTAGGGGATGGATTTCAGCCCTGGCTCTGTAGCCGAATGAGCCCCAGATGGGAGATGTGACTTCCCCTGCCCCCAATCTTAACTCTTCCCTCTGCATGGCCCCCTCCTGAGCCCACTGCGCTCCATCATGCACCTCTGACCCCAGGGTGTGGGGGCGCACTTCAGGACGGGGAGTGGGCAGAGTTAAGGTTATTTTGGGAAATGTCTCCATCGTCCAACCACAGGACGTGGGAGAGGGAGCCAGACTGACTGTGGCTGGCTATAAGGTGCCAGTTCTTAAGGGGGCGACAGCCCAATTCACCCTGGGGCCATCCCTGGGCATCCTTGTTTGGGTGCTGGGAGGAATTCCCCAGGCAGGATGTGATTGGAGAAAGCTGAGGCATATCGGCGACCGGACCTGGTAGACGATTCCTCCAGCGTTTTCTACAAAACAAGAATTTCGTTTGGGAGGGGGAACCCTAAGGTTTTCAGCTGGAAAAATTCAAATTGTTTGGTTGCTGGGGAAAAGAATAGTTTTGGCCTGAAAAATGTTCAGATTTTGGGCCCAAAATACTCAGTGCTGGAGTGTAACAAGGCAGTTTTCAGCCAGGGTTACACCATTTTGGGACCACAAATATGTGGGTTTGGTCAGATACAATCTGGTTCGGGCAAATTTTGGGATGACAATAATTGGTTTTCAGACCCAAAAATGCAGTTTTCGGTCAAAAACATTGGTTTGGCCATTTTTGGTCAAAAATATCCAGTTTTCAGAAGTTTTCAATTCTCTCTCTGAGGGGAGGAGATGAAAATAATTGTTTTTTTTTTTTCATCCAAAATACAGTTTTTGGCCAAAAAATACACAGTTTGGGGTAATTTTCAGCCCAAAATACTCCACTTTTGACCGTTTATGGCCAAAATTATCCTGTTTTCAGTCCTCAAACTGAACGTGTTTTGAAGTAGGGGCTGAGCATTTTAATTTTTCTGCCAATCCCCCTTTTTTAAAAAATAGAAGTTGAAATTTTCCTAGGAAAATGTTGTGGAAAATGGGGGGAAAAACTTGAATGGGATTTTTCTGCGGCGAGGGAAATCCCCATCTCCCGTTCTGGGCCAGCTCTGGGTGTCGGGGTCCGGGGCAGGAGCTCGGCCGGTGTAGGGTCTGAACCAACCTCCAAAAATCCTGGGGTCAGAAGATGTTTCTCCAAAGGGCTGGACGGGGGCGTCCTGAAGCAGCGAGGCAGGACGCCGCGTAGATGGGCCCCTTTTCAGAGGACCTGGGTTACTAACCTGCCTTCTGATTGCAGCCGGCATCTCTCGGAGGCGCCGTAAAGGGACGTGGCGACTTGTAACCTATTTCCTTCCCTTTGTTAACGTGAGGGACAGAGCCTGGCTTATGGTGCTTGGACAGAGAGTGCTCGTCTGTGCATCCCTGCACCCACCCAGCCCCCCTGCTCTGACTGCGAGGCCCCACTCCCCTCCCTGAGCCGGGAGAGAACCCAGGAGTCCTGGCTCCCAGTGCCCCCTGTTCTAGCCACCAGAAGTGGATAAAACAGGGAGAAATCTGGATGCCCCCCCATGCAGTTCTCCCCTGCCAGCCGGCAACCCTTTCTGACCCTATGCCGGCAGCCACACGGCGCCCCCCCCTCACCACGGGCAGGGCGCCCGGCCCTGAGGCTGAGGGGGAGTGGATCCCAGCCCTCCCCGGGGAGCAGAAACGGGGCACCCCGCGAGCCAGCAACCGCAGGTCGAACCAGACTCATTCAGGCTGGCACGAGGCGGGCCGATGTTTAACGCCAAGGGGAATTAGCTCCCGGGACAGTTTCCACCGGGGTCGTGGTGGATTCTCCTTCACGGGTGCAGTGTGAATCATGACGGGACGTTTCTCTACCAAGCCTGCTCCGTGGCCGGGTCAGACGGATGGTCCCACGGTCCCTTAGCCAGCAGGATGCCCCGCACAAGCCAGCCGCCGTCAATGGAGCGAGGCCGATTTCCACCCGCACCCCCCCCATCGCCCTCCCCATTTACCCAGCCTCCTCGGCTCCAGCCATAGCTTGGGGGAGGGGGGAACACCCCCCCAAAAAAATCATAAGCGTGGCTTGAAAACGGGGCCGCTTCTTCTGCAGCCCCTTCCCAACCCACTGGTGGGCGCCCCGTTCCCACGCGTTTCTCAACCTCCACGAGATGATTCGAGACGGGTTTGTTGTTTTAACCCCAAGCCGAGATTCCCCCCGACCCCAGCAGCCGATGTGGGCTTTTTTTTTAAAGCCCCCCCCATCTCCCACCGATCTCTGCAGCCGCCGCCTCCCCTGTCTCCCCCGATGCTCAGTGCCAACCGCGGACGACGTCTCTGTGTATCTCATTTTCTCTCTCGTAGATGGAAGTAGTTAGCACCTTCAAGAGAAGCGGCTCCTTTCAGGGGGCCGTGCGGCGCCGCTCCTCGGTCCTCAGCCAGCTGCACGAAGTAACCAATCTTTCTACCCCTACTCACGTAATTCTCTCCGCTGGCAATCCCACTTCTGCCACCATCGGGAGTGAGTGACCGTTTTGCTCTTACTGCTTGTGTGCTTTTGAACAACAAAAAAAGACAGATTTAACGTTTCCCCCTCCTCCCCGCCTCCTATGGCCCCCCCTCTGCCCCGGCCCCCCCATGCTCACTGTTGGTCTCCTATCTATTTTTTTCAGTTCTCTCTCTGCTCTCTGTCCGACCTCAGGCGAGCCGGATTTCCATTTCCTAAAGCCATACGGTCGCTTTCTCTCTTTTCCCTTTAGCCGGTTGATTCAAGACCCCCGCCCTGCCCCACGCCCCTTTATTGGCTCCCTCTTCTGTCCTTCTGGGGTGGCTTCCCCAGCTGAAATGGAGCGGGTGACGCCAGTCTGCGCCCCCGTCCAGCTGGGGATCTGGCCCCATTCACAGTCGGTGTTTGGGTCCGTGTTTCTGTGCGTGCCCATTTGGGAGTGCTGCCCTGGCCCCTTGGGGACCCCCAAACAGGCCAGATTCTACTGCTGAACACACCCATGAATGAAGAGGAATCAGATTCGGATTTGGTGTGAATCTGGAGTGACTCCCTTCACGTGAGCCAAGTTTATTCATGGGCTACTGGGGCATGGGTGGGTTAGAGAAACCAGATCAGGAATTTCTGTTTCCCAGAGGGCTAGGTTAGCCAGGGTGCGCACTCAGACGGGGGTGGTCTCTATTCCTCTCCTCTGAGACGGGGGCAGGCGGGATACCAGGCTAGATGGGCCTGCGTAGGCCACTCAGCCCCCCTCTCCCCCAGCCCTCCCTCAAAATCTGGGGCGCTCCCTCCCCCGATAAACTTCCTTTCTCCTCCTCTAAGAAGCGCATGGCGACAAACCCAGGCTGGCGAGTTAAGCGGGGCCTGTCGCTCCCTTCCCTCGGGGTGGAACCCCGGCGTCCTGGGTGGCAAAAATACCTTCAAGCCTAGTAAAGGGGGCTGTGGGGTCTGCTCCGGCTGGGGTAGGGATGGACTCTCGGTGCCTTCTTCTCGTGTGGTTCGGTGTCGTCCTTCTGCTTCTGGCGCCCCCGTTCCCCGCAGGGTAAGCCTTCGAGTATGAGCCCGGCCCACTTTTTGCTGTCGATTCTTTTTTTCCGATCTGTGTCTCTAGCTGCTTTTTTCTCTCCACACAGCTCTGTGTCTCGTTCGCCTCTGCCCCCCCCCCCCCCCGCCCCTTCCTGGCGCATCCCTCCGACCGGCCCCCCTCCTCCCCCCGTCGGCGGCCAGCGGGGTCGTGACAAAGCCTGTATTTCTTTTAGGAACCGATCAGCGGCCGGGCGGCCTGGCAGGGTCATTTCAGGAACGATTGGAAAACGAATCTGAACCTTTCCCCCACCCCGGCCCCTCCAGAATATAAGAGGGGGGTGGGGATCGGGGCGGGAACCTGCCTGTAATTTCCCCCATCCCAGGCCAAGCAGGGCTAGGCTGAAAGCAAGGTAAATTTCAGATCCGGACCTTCGTAAATTACACAGTGGGGTCAAGCCGGGTGGGGACTGAGGGTGGCCAAGGTCGTGGGGTTCCGACCGGGAGCTCTCCCAGGTGCACGTGCAGCGCCTAGCACAACGGGGGTCCCTGTCGCACCAGGAGCGGCACCGACCCCTCGTGCTCAGGGCACTGCACGGCCCCCGCCCTCGAGAGCTCACCCTCTGAACAGACAAGGGCAGGGCCATTGGCTCCACTTCCCAGACCGGGAGACTCCATATCTGGGGGGGGGAGCTGCCAGCTTAGGGTGTGCAACCGCCCACAATCCCACGCAAATACACATCCCTGCGCTTGCCTGTTCCCAGGCCCCGCTTGGCAGCGAGCTGCCCCCCCCTCCTCCGGGATGCCCCCCCCCCTTTCAAAACCATCACCAGCCGCAGCCTGAAATGAACCCCCAACGCTCCCCCCCATCCCCGCCCCCCCACTATCCTTCCATCTCAACCCCTGTTTTTCCCCCGCTTTCCAGCTGCCACGAGGAGCCGGGATGGAGCCACTTGTCTGGTCGCCAGGAGTCTGGTGTTTTCGAGTGTTTGCGGGGGGGGGGGGGGGGGGGGGAGCTGTCTGTCAATCACACCTTTCATCCCCTCCCCCCCCTGACCACCCCCATCCCATCCTTGACTTTGCTTTCTGCTCACTGCCAGGGGTCTAGAGATTCCCCCCCCCAATCTGACACCGTAGTGATGGGGGGCTCATGGGAAGAGGCCCTTAGCCGCCCTCCCCCACATTCCAGTCTTGGGGGCTGCAGCTGCAGAGCCCCCCGACTGAGACCCTCCCCCGAGATCGGGGACCTCTGTCACACTGGACACTGTAGAGACACCCCTGATCCTGACCAGCTCGGGGGGCCCTGTCACACGGGGTGCTGTGTGCACACAGGCCCTGCCCCGAAGAGCTCACGGGGTGAATAGACGGAGGGGGAAACTGAGGCAATGTGCCCCAGCAGCCAGGCCAAGCTGGGAGTAGAACCCAGGAGTCCTCAGCCTCGAACTTCCCAAACCGGCCTGTGAGCCACTGTCACCCCATGCAGCCTGCCCCGCCCCCCCCCCCCCCCGCACTGCCCCAAGCCGGCGGGGGGGGGCATCTTTTTGCTCCACCTAGTGGACAGTTGTGGAGAGTCCTGCCTCATTGCCCACGTCCACCCCATCTTTGCACCCCTTTTCTCCCGCTCCGCCTCTTTCCTCCGCCCCATTTTGCTTCTGCAGGGACCCAATCCTGACACACACACCCCAGCCAGAACGGGAGGGGGGGGTACTGGGCTCTATTTGCTGTCCCAGCCTCTTTATCTCCCCCCCCCCGGCATCGCTTCATTCGCTGCCCCTGGGGTGGGGTGCATGGCATGGACGGGCACACAGAGCCGCTGGCATGAGGCCCCCTGCTCCCCGTTACGATCCAGCAAGGATGGGCATGAATACTCGAACGTTTACCGCACTCTCGCATGCCGCCTGTCTGTCTGTCCTCAGGCCTTTCCCTCTCGCTCTGCCCACCCAGGGACGCCCCGGTCTGCCCGGCGTCGCCCCCCCAGCTCGGCTTGGGCATGGTTCGGCGAGGGGGCAGTGCTGGCTAGATGACAATCCTCCCAAAGAAATCGCCGGCTTACGTGAGGGAGGGGCTGGGTACAGCACAGACCCCGACTGGGTGCAGGACCCCTGCCCCAAAGGGCTCAGAGAGAGGATGGGTCACCCCCCCCCCCATTAAACAGAGGGAGGTTGAGAGTGAAGAATGGGACAGAGGCGGGGATGGAACCCAGGAGTCCGAGCCCCTCCCCGCTGCACACACACTCGAATCCCCAGTGTCCTCCCAGAGCCGGGAGAGAACCCAGGAGTCCTGGCTCCCAGCCCCCCCTGCTCTAACCACCAGCTCCCCCTACCCTCCCAGAGCCGGGGAAAAAACCCAGGAGTCCTGACTCGCAGCCCCCCCTGCTCTAACCACCAGCCCCCCACTCCCCTCCCAGAGCCGGGGAGAGAACCCAGGAGTCCTGGCTCCCAGCCCCCCCTGCTCTAACCACCAGACCCCACTCCCCTCCCAGAGCCAGGGAAAAAACCCAGGAGTCCTGTCTCCCAGCCCCCCTGCTCTAATCCACCAGCCCCTACTCCACTCCCAGCCCCACCCCAGCACCCCGACACACACACTGGACCCTGGCTCCCAATCCTTGAGTGCACCCCACTTTCCCCGGGGGGGGGGGGAGCGCCTCACTGACCCCTCCCCTTGCTTAGTTTTCAAACGTGCTGCACTGCCCCCAGTGGGGCTATTGGGGGGGGTCAGTGACACGTACCCCCTGCTCCATTGCAATCCGCTGGGGGCTGGGGCCGGCTGGACTTGTGGGTGGCTTCCTTCCCGCTCTAGCATGCGCTATGTCCCCGGGGGGGCTCCCGGGGGCCGGGAGCTGGCCCTGCCCACAATGCACTGCACAGACCCACCCCAGGGCTTGAGTCCTGCTGCCCTGTGCCCCTGATCCAGCGCCGCCCCCCCCCCCCCCCCCCGTCCTGAGTTGGGCTCGGCCCCAAACAAGTGCAGGGCTCCCCCCCCCCCATGCCCAGCGTGTGCCCCCCCGCCTCCCCTGGGTGTGACAGCTCCCAAAGGGGGCAACCCCTGCCCCACACGAGGCAGGCGTGAGAGTTGTAAAGTGGCTTCTCCATAGGAAGGTGCTTTACCCCCCTCCGGCCCCCTAGAGCGACGGCCCATTGACCCCTTTATGGCGTCCTCAGAAGGCTGCAGGGGGTTAAATGCCTGTTGAAGGAGCCCAGCAAAGGGTGGGGTGGCCGTTGGGAACCCAGGCGTCCGAGAATCTTGAACCCAGAAAACAGGCTCTTCCACTTTTCTGTTGCTGAGTTTTCTTTGTGTTCAATTGATGCTCATTCCACCACCCCCCATCCCCTCCACTGCAGCGTCCGGCCCGTGGGCGCTATCGCCGGTTCAGCGCTCTCCTGTTCTCTGGGGGGGCATGGCAAGTCCTGCCAGGAGCAGAGCCAGGGACTGGTCATCACAGGGACTACGGGGCGGGAAAAGGGACTAGGGCCTGACCCAGGGAGCTGGAAGGGTGGCCTTGTTGGGGGAGGGTGGGCAGGGCGGGGCAGGGTGGGTGTGGATAGATAGGGGATAGGATAGATAGATCCGTGGGTGGGGGTAGGATAGATACAGAGAGGGTTGATAGGTGGGGGTAGGATAGATAGAGAGACAGGGGCGTCTATGGGATGGATGGATGGATGGATGGATGTGGGGGTAGGACAGATAGCCGGGGGGATGGATGGGGGTAGGATAGATACAGAGACGAGGGCATCTATGGGATGGATGGATGGATGGATGTGTGGGTAGGACAGATAGCCGGGGGGATGGATGGGGGTAGGATAGATACAGAGACGGGGGGTGTCTATAGGATGGATGGATGGATGGATGTGGGGGGTAGGACAGATAGCAGGCGGGATGAATGGGGGTAGGATAGATACAGAGACGGGGGTGTCTATGGGATGGATGGATGGATGTGGGGGTAGGACAGATAGCAGGCGGGATGAATGGGGGTAGGATAGATACAGAGACGAGGGCGTCTATGGGATGGATGGATGGATGTGGGGGTAGGACAGATAGCCGGGGGGATGGATGGGGGTAGGATAGATACAGAGACGGGGGTGTCTATGGGATGGATGGATGTATGTGGGGGTAGGATAGATACAGAGACGGGGGTGTCTATGGGATGGATGGATGGATGTGGGGGTAGGACAGATAGCAGGCGGGATGAATGGGGGTAGGATAGATACAGAGACGAGGGTGTCTATGGGATGGATGGATGGATGTGGGGGTAGGACAGATAGCAGGCGGGATGAATGGGGGTAGGATAGATACAGAGACGAGGGCGTCTATGGGATGGATGGATGGATGTGGGGGTAGGACAGATAGCCGGGGGGATGGATGGGGGTAGGATAGATACAGAGACGGGGGTGTCTATGAGATGGATGGATGGATGTGGGGGTAGGATAGATGCAGAGACGAGGGCGTCTATGGGATGGATGGATGGATGGATGTGGGGGTAGGACAGATAGCAGGCGGATGGATGGGGGTAGGATAGATACAGAGACGAGGGCGTCTATGGGATGGATGGATGGATGTGGGGTAGGACAGATAGCAGGCGGGATGAATGGGGGTAGGATAGATACAGAGACGAGGGCGTCTATGGATGGATGGATGGATGGATGGATGTGGGGGTAGGATAGATACAGAGACGAGGGTGTCTATGGGATGGATGGATGGATGTGGGGGTAGGACAGATAGCAGGCGGATGGATGGGGGTAGGATAGATACAGAGACGGGGGTGTCTATGGGATGGATGGATGGATGTGTGGATAGGACAGATAGCTGGGGGGATGGATGGGGGTTGGATAGATACAGAGACGGGGGTGTCTATGGGATGGATGGATGGATGTGGGGGTAGGACAGATAGCCGGGGGGATGGATGGGGGTAGGATAGATACAGAGACGGGGGTGTCTATGGGATGGATGGATGGATGTGTGGGTAGGACAGATAGCCGGGGGGATGGATGGGGGTTGGATAGATACAGAGACGGGGGTGTCTATGGGATGGATGGATGTGGGGTAGGGACAGATAGCCGGGGGGATGGATGGGGGTAGGATAGATACAGAGACGGGGGTGTCTATGGGATGGATGGATGGATGTGTGGGTAGGACAGATAGCCGGGGGGATGGATGGGGGTAGGATAGATACAGAGACGGGGGTGTCTATGGGATGGATGAATGGATGTGGGGGTAGGACAGATAGCAGGCGGGATGGATGGGGGTAGGATAGATACAGAGACGGGGGTGTCTATGGGATGGATGAATGGATGTGGGGGTAGGACAGATAGCAGGCGGGATGGATGGGGGTAGGATAGATACAGAGACGAGGGCGTCTATGGGATGGATGCACAAAGGGGCGTGTTTTGGATTAGATACAGAAGGTGCAGAACAATCGGTGGACAGATAGATCATGCTACAGATAATTGTGCATGCCCAGGATTGGGAGCCAGGACTCCTGGGTTCTCTCCCTGGGTCTAGGAGGGGAGTGGGGTCTAATGGGTTAGAGTGGGGGGGGGAGCCTAAAATCCAGGAGTCCTGGGTTCTCTTCTGGATCAACAGTAACCAGGTTACCGCAGGCTGCCCCCGGGCGTGTTGCCTGGATTGGCACCTAGAACTCACCCTTCTTTCCCCTCCTTTTTGCCTTCCCCTTTGCCCGCCTCCCCCCGGCCGCCGGGTGCCCTCCCCCAGATCCGCGTAGTGAAAGCGTTCCGTAGCTCGCTCTACGAAGGGCTGGAGAAGCCGGACTCCAAGACCTCGATCCACAACTTCATGACCACCCCGGAGTTCCTGCTGAACGACTACACCCACAACATCCCCCTGATCGACGACACCGACGTGGAGGAGAGCGAGGCGGCCCGCCGGCCCCCCAGCCCCCCGCCCACCCCCAACAAGAACAACAACGCCATCGACAGCGGCGTCTACCTGGCCACTGACGACGGCTCCAAGTCTCCTACCTCCGCCGGCCCCGCCAGCCCGCTCCACAGCATGGAAACGTCCCTCTAACGCCCCGGGAGGCTGGCCCCACGGCACGGGGGCAGGAAATCCAGCAGCCAGAGGAACAGAGGGGCCCGGGCTCCTTCGGCTTGTCGGAGTGTGAACTGGCTGCGGACAGAGCTGGAGCTGGGAGCGGCCCCCATTTCTCTGGGGAGCCTCAGCCCCAGGCGGGTGCCCCAGGGCGCGCCAGCCCAGGCAGACTCTTTGTGGTGCTGGAGCCGGCCGGGAAGGACCCACTGCGGACGGGGCGAGGGCCCATTTAGCGATCTATAGCCTCAATATATATACGATACCGACTGACTGTCTTACGGGACTGACCGTCGCATGCCGGCCCCACATGCTACTTACCACCACCACCACCCAGCATCCCCCTCTCCCCCCGGGGCAAATTGTCAGCCCAAGCGGTGGCGGGGGAGATTGTGCGTTTCGGTTTGTTTGTTTTTTAAAGTTGTCGGGCGCTGGAGCCGGTGTTTAACAAGGGCTTGGTCGTGAAAACATGGCGGGAGGATTGCGGGAGGGGACTGTCACACTGGACCCCACCCGGACCCCAACCAAGAGCAGGGCCCCAGGTTTGCCACGTAACTCCCCCAACCCAGATGGGAGACGCCCGTCACGCCGGGCGCTGCGCAGATTACTGGGTGAGAGGCAGTCCCCCCCCAAATGCTGTATGTCTCGGTCAGTGTTAAGCTCCCCCCTCCCCTGTACTGCTGGTGGGGAGATGCTACAGCCCGGGAGGGGGCCTGTGTGCTGCAGAGGGGGAGGGGCATCCGCTCTGGTTCCCAACGCCCCACCTGCGGCACTGCCCGGCACCCAGGGCCCGCCCCTGCCCTCTGTGCCCCCAGCCTCCTCGGGGCACCTCCAGTCCCCATGGAGATTTGGGGTGGCAGAGGAGCAGCCCCTCAGCTGCCCTTGGGGGTGGATGGAGCTGCCCCATTCACACCAGCTAGGGCTGGCCCTCAGGTGTTACTTACAGACCTTCAGCTCCCCCACCTGAGGCTGGGAGCCCGGACTCCTGGGTTCTCTCCCCGGCTCTGGGAGGGGACTGGTGTGTAGTGGTTAGAGCAGCAGGGACTGGGAGCCCGGACTCCTGGGTTCTCTCCCCAGCTCTGGGAGGGAAGTGGGGTCTGGTGGTCAGAGCAGGGGGGGCTGGGAGCCAGGACTCCTGGGTTCTACCCCTGGCTCTGGTAGGGCAAGTACCTGCTACTGCCTCAATTTCCCCTTCTGGCACAATCCTTCTCAAAAGCCGTGTGTGGGAGGCGGGGGCGGGGTCCCATATTTCCTGTGAGGCCCCTTTCCTGTTTCCACACCTAACCCCGCGTCCAACCACCAGCGCCAGCGCTCTCAAAAGCCATGGGTAACCCCCACCCCGGCGAGGACCGTTCTTCCGCCCTCCAGCCCAGCCCCCTCGACTCCCCGGGGGGGTGAATCCAGGAAATCTCACCTCCCTCCATCCAGCTTGTTCTCATTCAATATTGTAGATATATTGATAGACCGGGGCGGGGGAGGGGGGAATATATAGATATATATTTAAAAAAAAAAAAAAAAACTTTAACAACCCAACACTCCCCGCTCACTTTTCAGCCGTGAAAACCTCGCTGGGGCTAACCACACCCAGGCGGGGGATCCGTTCTGGTTTCTTCCCTTTCTCAGCCGGGGACACACACAGACTGCTTTGGGGTTTTTTTTAAGGAACAAACAAAAATCAATTCAAGGTTTCTATGGGTGTCCCCGCCCCCACCTCTCCCCAGTGTGGGGGCGGATTTCGGACTGAAATTGTGACCCCCGCACCCCACCATGCCCATTTCTGGATCAAAGCATATAACTCAACTGAATGGCTCGATCAAGTTTGTTCATATTATTAAAAATTAATAAAATAACTCACCCGGACGCCGTTTCTCCTCCTGCGAGTGGGGGAGGGGAAGACGTAAGATGTGGGCGATGCAGGCTGTCTGCAAACTCAGGCAGAGTCGGTTACATGTGTGGGAACCACCCCCCCCCAGCCTCATGGCTGTGGTGATTATACCTACGCCCCCTTTGCGACCCAGCACTGCTCCACGGGCCCAGGTGTCAGCGGGCGAAATGGGTGCGCCAGGCCCAAGCCCGGGGCAAAGCCCAAAGAACAACCCGTTCACAGCTGGTTCACAGGCACAACTTTACTCGCCGGATCAAGCAGTCCAAGCTCAAGGAGCCCCAGGTACATGTGGAATCGGCTGGTCGGGACCCATGTGGCTAACACCCGCCGGGCGCGTGATGTGGCTCTTTGGAGCTCGCATCCCAGCAGCTGCAGCGGCTCTGAGCTGGCACGGTGCTCGGGTCCGACGGCCTTCTCGAGGTGCAGCCAACAAGGCAGCCGGCCCGCGGGAGGAGCACGGGCAGCGAGGGTAACGGCTGAGGGACAGGACACCCAGACTGCAACCAACACTCCGCTTTCAAAGATGGGGAAGGGGCAGGGAATGGGGTCTTTCCCCTCTAGGGGGTGCCGGCTCCGATCTGGCCCCAGGGCGGAGACTGGCTGGCTTGGGGGGTGGGAATGGGGTCTGGGGTCTTTCCCCTCTAGGGGGTGCCGGCTCCGATCTGGCCCCAGGGCGGAGACTGGCTGGCTTGGGAGGTGGGAATGGGGTCTGGGGTCTTTCCCCACTAGGGAGTGCCAGATCCCATCCAGCCCCAGGGGGCGGGAATGGGACATGAGGCCTTTCCCCTCTAGGGGGCGCCGGCTCCCATCCAGCCCCAGGGCAGGGACTGGCTGGCTCGGGGGGTGGGAATGGGGCCTGTCCCCTCCCCCGCACTGGGTCGCTCTCTGGACCCCATTAGGAGATTTCCGCATCCAAGGTGTAAATCTGGATCAGGTCCAATACGATCTGGTCAATCTGAGCTTGGCTGAGATCGTCACTGAACACCTGGAGAGGAGGAAAGGAGATGGGAGCAACGGCGCAGGGAATGCAGCCTGATTTAGTGGGGGTTGGTCCTGCTTTGAGCAAGGGGTGGGACTAGATACCTCCTGAGGTCCCTTCCACCCTGATATTCTATGAACTGCTGGGGAGCTCTACAGTGGGACATGGGGTCTGTCCCCTCTAGGGGGCGCTGGCTCCCATTCAGGCCCAGGGCAGGGGCTGGCTGGCTTGGCCAGAGCTGTTTTAGAGGGTTAGAGCAGGGGGGGCTGGGAGGCAGGACGCCTGGGTTCTGTCTCTGGCTCCGCCACTGGTTCTCGGTTACCCTGAGCCAGCCACTTTCCCACTCTGTGCCTCAGTTTCCCCGGCAAAAGGGCTCCAAGGTGTGGGCTAAGTCCCTACCTCTCTTACCTGCCACCAGGGTCTCTGGGCCTGTGCATGGGCGGGCACCTCCACCCCATAGCAGTGCAGGGCGAGGTACAGCACGGCCACCGCCACGTGCTGGGGGAGGTAGCGCACACACAGCGCCCCGTGGTAGCTGTCCCGGAGCAGTGCCCAGGCCGCCGCCGAGACGGGGGTCCGCTCCCAGCTGTGTCGGTTCATCCACCGCCTCAGGGAGAGCAGGTAATGGAGCAGGTACTGCAGGGAGAGATGGGGGATAAGGGGGGACCCAGGAGTCCTGGCTCCCAGCCCCCAGCTCCAACCCACCAGACCCCCCTTCCCCATAGAACCCAGGCATCCTGGCCTCCATTGCCAGTCCCCTTCCTTGTAGGGCAGAGCGGCAGGTTCAGGGCAAACCCCCTGTGCCCCCCGCTGCGCTCCCAGGCCCGTCCCGAGGACCCACCTTGTGGGGGTGCCGGAAGGAGACGCGGAAGCCGAGAACCCGCAGCATGAGCAGCTCGCACTGGACGATGCTGTCCCGCAGCTCCCAGAAATGGGAGTCGAGTTCCAGGGGGTCGCTCTGGGGGTGTAAGTACCTGGGGAGGGGGAGGTTAGCGGGGGGTGGGACTGGGGAGACAGGAGTGACCCCCACTCTTCCTACTCTAGCCCTGCAGACCTGACTTCCCTCCCAGAGCTGGGAGAGAACCCAGGAGTCCTGTGTCCCAGCCCGCCCTGCTCTAACCACCAGCCCCCACTCCCCTCCCAGAGCTGGGAGAGAACCCAGGAGTCCTGGCTCCCAGCCCCCCCTGTTCTAACCCACAAGACCCCGCTCCCCTCCCAGAGCCAAGGAGAGAACCCAGGAGTCCTGTCTCCCAGCCCCCCCTGTTCTAACCCACCAGACTCCCTCCCCTCCCAGGGCCGGGGAGAGAACCCAGGAATCCTGGCTCCAGGCCCCCAGCTCTACCCCCTAGGGTGCGGGTTGCAGACCCCCAGCCGGAGACAGGCTGGGGTTACCTGTGGCTGACGTTGATGATGTCCCGAGTGCGTAGGTGCTGCTCCTCCACTTTCCCGGCCAGGTACAGCGCAGCCATGGCCACCAGGTAGGGGTCGTAGGGCCCCGGGGCCACCGTGGCCGTGAAGAAACTGTGGTAGATGGTGCAGGCCGTGGCCACAGGGATGGAGCGCAGGCCCAGCTTCACCCCTGGGAGGGAGGGGGGGTGTCACTGTGAGGGAGGGGAGAGCCCCCGCCAACCGATATGCCACCCACCCCTTCCCCAACTGGCATGGCCTCCTTTCCCCCTCAGGGATATGGTGCTGGCTTCCCCTTAGGCCTCCCCCAATTGACTGGCCACCTCGGCTATGCCCCCCACTCCTCGGCTGCCCCTTGCCCCTCCCATTCTGCCCATTTGGCAGAGCCTCCCATCCCCCAGCAGGCACTGCCCCCCAGCAGCACGGTTGCCCCTGTACCCCCCACCGCCTCACCGTCCTCTCTCCCCCAGCACGGCAGCCCCCAAACTTTTACCTGCCTCCATGATGAACCGGGTGACCTTGAAATGGATCTTGGTCTCGGTGGCTCCCGGCCCAGTCTGGGCGCTCGCCGCCTGGTCGGGCTCCATGGCACCCGCTGCTGCCTGCGCAGAGAGACCAGCGAGTCACTCACCCGGCGCCACCACTGTGGGTCACCCAGCGCGGTGATGTCACCCAGCGCCATCACTGCACCGCGATGATGTCACCCAGCGCCACCACCCGCTCTGATGTCCACACTTGGTATGACATCACCCAGCACTGCCGCTACCCTGGGTGACACCGCGTGGGCTGGTGACCTCACTCGATGACATCACCCAGCACTGCCGCTACCCTGGGTGACACCGCGTGGGCTGCTGACCTCACTCGATGACATCACCCGGCACTGCCGCTACCCTGGGTGACACCGCGTGGGCTGGTGACCTCACTCGATGACATCACCCAGCACTGCCGCTACCCTGTGTGACACCGCGTGGGCTGGTGACCTCACTCGATGACATCACCCAGCACTGCCGCTACCCTGGGTGACACCGCGTGGGCTGGTGACCTCACTCGATGACATCACCCAGCACTGCCGCTACCCTGTGTGACATCGCGTGGGCTGGTGACCTCACTCGATGACATCACCCAGCACTGCC
The DNA here is from genome assembly GCF_011386835.1 of Chrysemys picta bellii. Classification (NCBI taxonomy): domain Eukaryota; kingdom Metazoa; phylum Chordata; order Testudines; family Emydidae; genus Chrysemys; species Chrysemys picta. Next base: position 26,674,414 of record NC_088807.1, read on the forward strand.
GCTACCCTGGGTGACACCGCGTGGGCTGGTGACCTCACTCGATGACATCACCCAGCACTGCCGCTACCCTGGGTGACACCGCGTGGGCTGGTGACCTCACTCGATGACATCACCCAGCACTGCCGCTACCCTGGGTGACACCGCGTGGGCTGGTGACCTCACTCGATGACATCACCCAGCACTGCCGCTACCCTGTGTGACACCGCGTGGGCTGCTGACCTCACTCGATGACATCACCCAGCACTGCCGCTACCCTGGGTGACACCGCGTGGGCTGGTGACCTCACTCGATGACATCACCCGGCACTGCCGCTACCCTGGGTGACACCGCGTGGGCTGGTGACCTCACTCGATGACATCACCCGGCACTGCCGCTACCCTGGGTGACACCGCGTGGGCTGGTGACCTCACTCGATGACATCACCCGGCACTGCCGCTACCCTGGGTGACACCGCGTGGGCTGCTGACCTCACTCGATGACATCACCCGGCACTGCCGCTACCCTGGGTGACACCGCGTGGGCTGGTGACCTCACTCGATGACATCACCCGGCACTGCCGCTACCCTGGGTGACACCGCGTGGGCTGGTGACCTCACTCGATGACATCACCCGGCACTGCCGCTACCCTGGGTGACACCGCGTGGGCTGCTGACCTCACTCGATGACATCACCCGGCACTGCCGCTACCCTGGGTGACACCGCGTGGGCTGCTGACCTCACTCGATGACATCACCCGGCACTGCCGCTACCCTGGGTGACACCGCGTGGGCTGCTGACCTCACTCGATGACATCACCCGGCACTGCCGCTACCCTGGGTGACACCGCGTGGGCTGGTGACCTCACTCGATGACATCACCCGGCACTGCCGCTACCCTGGGTGACACCGCGTGGGCTGGTGACCTCACTCGATGACATCACCCGGCACTGCCGCTACCCTGTGTGACATCGCGTCGGCTGCTGACCTCACTCGATGACATCACCCGGCACTGCCGCTACCCTGGGTGACATCGCGTGGGCTGGTGACCTCACTCGATGACATCACCCGGCACTGCCGCTACCCTGGGTGACACCGCGTGGGCTGCTGACCTCACTCGATGACATCACCCGGCACTGCCGCTACCCTGGGTGACACCGCGTGGGCTGGTGACCTCACTCGATGACATCACCCGGCACTGCCGCTACCCTGGGTGACACCGCGTGGGCTGCTGACCTCACTCGATGACATCACCCGGCACTGCCGCTACCCTGGGTGACACCGCGTGGGCTGGTGACCTCACTCGATGACATCACCCGGCACTGCCGCTACCCTGGGTGACACCGCGTGGGCTGGTGACCTCACTCGATGACATCACCCGGCACTGCCGCTACCCTGGGTGACACCGCGTGGGCTGCTGACCTCACTCGATGACATCACCCGGCACTGCCGCTACCCTGGGTGACACCGCGTGGGCTGCTGACCTCACTCGATGACATCACCCGGCACTGCCGCTACCCTGGGTGACACCGCGTGGGCTGGTGACCTCACTCGATGACATCACCCGGCACTGCCGCTACCCTGTGTGACATCGCGTGGGCTGCTGACCTCACTCGATGACATCACCCGGCACTGCCGCTACCCTGGGTTACACCGCGTGGGCTGGTGACCTCACTCGATGACATCACCCGGCACTGCCGCTACCCTGGGTGACACCGCGTGGGCTGGTGACCTCACTCGATGACATCACCCGGCACTGCCGCTACCCTGGGTGACACCGCGTGGGCTGGTGACCTCACTCGATGACATCACCCGGCACTGCCGCTACCCTGGGTGACACCGCGTGGGCTGGTGACCTCACTCGATGACATCACCCGGCACTGCCGCTACCCTGGGTGACATCGCGTCGGCTGCTGACCTCACTCGATGACATCACCCGGCACTGCCGCTACCCTGTGTGACACCGCGTGGGCTGGTGACCTCACTCGATGACATCACCCCGGCACTGCCGCTACCCTGGGTGACACCGCGTGGGCTGGTGACCTCACTCGATGACATCACCCGGCACTGCCGCTACCCTGGGTGACACCGCGTGGGCTGGTGACCTCACTCGATGACATCACCCGGCACTGCCGCTACCCTGGGTGACACCGCGTGGGCTGGTGACCTCACTCGATGACAACACCCGGCACTGCCGCTACCCTGTGTGACACCGCGTGGGCTGCTGACCTCACTCGATGACATCACCCGGCACTGCCGCTACCCTGGGTGACACCGCGTGGGCTGGTGACCTCACTCGATGACATCACCCGGCACTGCCGCTACCCTGGGTGACATCGCGTGGGCTGCTGACCTCACTCGATGACATCACCCGGCACTGCCGCTACCCTGTGTGACACCGCGTGGGCTGGTGACCTCACTCGATGACATCACCCGGCACTGCCGCTACCCTGGGTGACACCGCGTGGGCTGCTGACCTCACTCGATGACATCACCCGGCACTGCCGCTACCCTGGGTGACACCGCGTGGGCTGGTGACCTCACTCGATGACATCACCCGGCACTGCCGCTACCCTGGGTGACACCGCGTGGGCTGGTGACCTCACTCGATGACATCACCCGGCACTGCCGCTACCCTGGGTGACACCGCGTGGGCTGCTGACCTCACTCGATGACATCACCCGGCACTGCCGCTACCCTGGGTGACACCGCGTGGGCTGGTGACCTCACTCGATGACATCACCCGGCACTGCCGCTACCCTGGGTGACACCGCGTGGGCTGCTGACCTCACTCGATGACATCACCCGGCACTGCCGCTACCCTGTGTGACACCGCGTCGGCTGCTGACCTCACTCGATGACATCACCCGGCACTGCCGCTACCCTGGGTGACACCGCGTGGGCTGCTGACCTCACTCGATGACATCACCCGGCACTGCCGCTACCCTGTGTGACACCGCGTGGGCTGGTGACCTCACTCGATGACATCACCCGGCACTGCCGCTACCCTGTGTGACATCGCGTGGGCTGGTGACCTCACTCGATGACATCACCCAGCATGACACCCTGACGCCACCGCGATTACGTCGCACGGTGCGATGCCGTCACCACCCCAGTGCCATGACATCACCAGCTGTGCGCTGTCCCCATGACAACAGTCGTGAGGAGTGACATCACTTTGCAGTGAGATGACATCACATTACCTCATTACCACGTGACACGACACAACACGGTGACGTCATAGCGTAATCTGATGGCATCACGTGTGGCCCTTGACCCTTCCGTGCCCTCCGCGTCACTTCCTCCCGCCGCCCTGGGACCACGTGACCTCTGCCCCTCACCCAATCAGGAGCCCTCGCCGGCTTGAGCCCTCCCCATGAACCAGCCTGGGGCTCAGGCCACCGCTAGGCCCCGCGGTGCCGGTGCCCGGATGTAGCCGGCTCTGTAGGACAGGGAGGCCCCATCACGGCCACTTCCGGGTTGCGGGGTCCTTCCCGGCCCGATATAGCTGCCCTCCACAAGTGCCTGATAATAACCCGCACCCCCGCGCCGCCCGATCTCGGCGGGGCTGGTCACTGGACTCCCCGCTCTCCGCAGTCCGGGCGAGCCGTGGGCGTCTCCCTTCCGTCCGCGCCCTCTTCAGGACAGGCACCCGCCACCGTCAACCCACCCTGGGGTCCTCCGAAAGGGCGGTGCCTTTTCCCGCCTCTGATTGGCTAGAGGCAGGCTGGCCAATTGGCGGAGGCGGAGCGTGGCGGCTCCTCCCCGCGCGGTTTCGCGCCTTCCACTGATTGGCCCTGAGGCCTGAGGCGGCGGCCAATCACACGACGCCGCCTCGCGCGCTGGGCGGGAAGGGAGAACTGGCCAACCACAAGGCGAGGCGCGAGGCGGCACTGGCCAATCGCATGAGGAGCAGCCAGGACAAGAGCAGGAGCAGAGGGGAGGGGGTGGGGCTGGGAGACGGGGGAGGGGTTAGAAAGATGCAGGCGTTGGGGCCCAGAGAGGAGGGGGAGGGGCTGAGGAGGAGCCCAGAGACCAGGGGGAGGAGTTGCAGGGGCTGGGGGCGGGGCTTAGAGAGCAGGGGGAGGAGTTGCAGGGGCCCAGAATGGAGGGGGAGGAGCCACGAGAGCAGGGGGGGGGTTGCAGGGGCTGGGAGCGGGGCCTAGAGAAGGGGGAGGAGTTGGAGGGGATGGGGGAGGAGCCCAGAATGGAGGGGGAGGGTCTTGGGGAGGAGCCATGAGAGCAGGGGGAGGGGTTGCAGGGCTGGGGGCGGGGCCTAGAGAGAAGGGAAGGGGTGGGAGGGGGGGCTAAAGAGGGGTGGGGTGGTGGGGGATGGGCAAGAGAAGAAGGCGTCAGGGTGGGGCTGGGATATGAGGACTATCCTCTCTTGGAGGGGGGCGCTAGCTCTGACCCAACGCGGGGATGGGGCATGGGCAGAGCTGGGGGGGCAGGGCTGGGCTGGCAGGGGCTGCGGGTCGGGAGTGAGGGGCATCGGCAGGGCTCGGGGGGCTGGGCTAGCAGGGGCTGTCTGGTCAGCCTAGTTGGGAGTGAGGGGCACCGGCAGAGCTTGGGGGGTGTTAATATCCCCCCCCCCAATCAACAGTGCCGCGGGGCACCGGCAGAGCTGGGGGGGGCAGGGCTGGGCTGGCAGGGGCTGCGGGTCGGGAGTGAGGGGCATCGGCAGGGCTGGGGGGGGCAGGGCTGGGCTAGCAGGGGCTGCGGGTCGGGAGTGAGGGGCATCGGCAGGGCTGGGGGGGGCAGGGCTGGGCTAGCAGGGGCTGCGGGTCGGGAGTGAGGGGCACCGGCAGGGCTGGGCTAGCAGGGGCTGCGGGTCGGGAGTGAGGGGCATCGGCAGGGCTGGGGGGGGCAGCCCTGGGCTAGCAGGGGCTGCGGGTCGGGAGTGAGGGGCATCGGCAGGGCTGGGGGGGGCAGCCCTGGGCTAGCAGGGGCTGCGGGTCGGGAGTGAGGGGCATCGGCAGGGCTGGGGGGGGCAGCCCTGGGCTAGCAGGGGCTGCGGGTCGGGAGTGAGGGCACCGGCAGAGCTGGGGGGGGGGGGCAGGGCTGGGCTGGCAGGGGGCTGTGGGTCGGGAGTGAGGGGCGCCGGCAGGGCTGGGCTGGCAGGGGGCTGTGGGTCGGGAGTGAGGGGCGCCGGCAGGGCTGGTCTGGCAGGGGGCTGTGGGTCGGGAGTGAGGGGCGCCGGCAGGGCTGGGCTAGCAGGGGCTGCGGGTCGGGAGTGAGGGGCACCGGCAGAGCTGGGGGCGGGCAGGGCTGGGCTAACAGGGGCTGCAGGTCAGGAGTAGGGTGACCAGATGTCCCGATTTTATAAAGACAGTCCTGATATTTGGGGCTTTTTCTTATATAGACTCCTATTACCTCCCACCCCTGTCCTGATTGTTCACACTTGCTGTCTGGTCAGCCTAGTTGGGAGTGAGGGGCACCGGCAGAGCTTGGGGGGTGTTAATATCCCCCCCCCAATCAACAGTGCCGCGGCCCCGAAACAGGCTGGGCTTTGGAAGATGACTCCGTTCATCCTCGCCCGCTTGCTGTTGCCATGGTTTCCAGTCACAGGCGGCGGGGCGGGGGGGCAGTGAGCAGCAGAGAACAAGTGGATCCCTCAGCTGGGTTCCTGCACCAGGACCGACCCCGAATCCGCCGGATCCAAGAGGCTGCCCTAGAACTCCGGTATCACCGATCCGCCGCGGGAGCTAGGCTCAGGTCTCCTTTGAGAAATGAGGGGTTACGGGCAGGAAAGATGCTAAGCGATGCGTACCCGCACCTCCAGCACTCAACTGTGCCTCAGTTTCCCCACTTCAGCTGCTGGCAGCCAAAACCAGGTTAATCTCTGTGCAGTGCCTGCACCACAGGGGCTGCCAATTTCAATCAGGGCCTGCGTGGCGCCCAAGGTGGTGGGGCTGAATCTTGGTTGGGGTCTGGGGGGCGCCCGGGGTGACGGGGCCGGATCTCGGTTGGGGCCTGGGGGGCGCCCAAGGCGGTGGGGCTGAATCTCGGTTGGGGTCTGGGGGGCGCCCGGGGTGACAGGGCCCTGACCTCGGTTGGGGCCTGGGGGGGGCGCCCGGGGCGACGGGGCCGGATCTCGGTCGGGGTCTGGGGGGCGCCCGGGGTGACGGGGCCCTGACCTCGGTTGGGGCCTGGGGGGGCACCCGGGGCGACGGGGGCCGGATCTCGGTCGGGGTCTGGGGGGCGCCCAGGGCGGTGGGGCCAGATCTCCGTTGGGGCCTGGGGGCGCCCGGGATGACAGGGCCGGATCTCGGTCGGGGCCTGGGGGGTTGCCCAGGGCGACGGGGCCGGATCTTGGTCGGGGTCTGGGGGGCGCCCGGGGCGACAGGGCCGGATCTCGGTCGGAGCCTGGGGGGCGCCCGAGATGACAGGGCCGGATCTCAGTCGGAGCCTGGGGGGCGCCTGGGATGACGGGGCCGGATCTCGGTCGGGACCTGGGGGGTTGCCTAGGGCGACGGGGCCGGATCTCGGTCGGGGCCTGGGGGGCGCCCGTGGTGACGGGGCCGGATCTCGGTCGGGGCCTGGGGGGGCGCCCGTGGCGACGGGGCCGGATCTCAGTCAGGTCTTGATCTCGGGCCGTCGGGCAGGGCTCTTTGAGGAGGGCAGAGGGCGCGGCGTCGGGACGGGCTGCGGGAAGAAAACGGGAGCAGGTTTCTCTTGCCGGAGGCCTGGTCTGCGAGGTATCGATCGGTGTCTATTTATAACGGCCTCTCGGGGCCGCGTCATTTCCAGCTCTCTACGGCCCAACGTCCATCGGCCGAGCAGGGCACGTTATGGCAGCAGGCGTGTGTGTGGTGCTGGGCGCCGCCCAGACCCCGGCTGAGATCAGGGCCCCCCGGTGCCGGCGCCGCCCAGACCCCGGCTGAGATCAGGGCCCCCCGGTGCCGGCGCTGCCCAGACCCTGGCCGAGATCGGGGCCCCCCGGTGCCGGGCGCCGCCCAGACCCTGGCCGAGATCGGGGTCCCATGTGAGCGTTCTCAGGCCCCTATTGACCCTCCCCTCTGATTTTGCGGAGGTGCCACTTCTCATCCCAGTGCCCCTCTGGCCTGTCACTGCACGGCCCCCGCCTCCGGGTCTGCCTCAGCCCCCAGGCATCTCCTCCGCCTGCCGCGCCCTGCTGCTCCGGGGCTGCGTGGGAAGCTGATGGCACATGGACCTGCTCTGCTCTCGCTCTAAATTTAGAGCAGCAAGAGAAACAGGAAGAAACCCAGCCTCTGCCTGCAGGAACGGAGCAACGGGCAGGCTGGGGCGAGACCCATCACCCCGGTATCCCGTCTCCAAGCACGGCCCCGCTCTGGGTTAGGGCTGGGGCAAGGGGAGAGGCCCCGGGCCCCATTCCCTGCCCCCCTGACCCAGACAGTACCGCACTGAGACCGGATGGGAGATGGCGCCCCCTAGAGGGGACAGGCCCCGCCCCCGAGCGAACCAGTGCCCCCCAGCACTGCAGGAGTCATGGCCCCCCGGAGGGAGGCGGGAAGTCTGCGGCCCAGTGGCTAATGGAGACCGTCCCTGCCAGAGGAGGATGAGATCATGTGTTCGTCCTGCTCCCTCCCTAGGGGGACTCTGTGGGGCTGGGCGCCCTCCCAGCCAGTGTGGCAGGGAGGGGGCTGTGCCCACCCCACCCCCCCCAGTGCTGATGTGCCTCCCCTCCCCCTAGTCCTGAAGATTATCTCATCATATAGCCTGGAGCTGGGCGGGGGTGGTAGGGCTGGAGAGAAAGCTGTGGCTTTAATAGGGAAGTGGGTCTGGTGGGATAGGGGGCTCAGAGCCAGGACTCCTGGGTTCTCTCCCGGCTCTGGGAGGGGAGAGGGGGCTGGTGGGTTAGAAAAGGGGGGGCTCAGAGCCAGGACTCCTGGGTTCTCTCCCGGCTCTGGGAGGGGAGTGGGGTCTGGTGGGGTAGAGTGTGGAGGGGGGGCTCAGAGCCAGGACTCCTGGGTTCTCTTCCAGCTCCGGGAGGGCTGTGGGGTCAGCTGGGATAGAGCAGGGGGCCCTGTGTGCGAGGGTGTTGGGGGGCGGATGTGAGCGTGTGTCCGGGGGTGCGCTGCAGGCTGCGTGGGTTTGCCATGAGTCGCTGAGTTCCAGCGTGTCTCTGGGGACTCGTCATGGGCCCGGATGACACCATCCGCCCGCTCCGGGTGACTAACCAGCACTGAGCCGGGGCCTGGGCAGAGCAGGGGGTGCGGGGCTGGCGGCCAGGACTCCTGGGTCCCCTCAGCTGCAGAGAGGGGTCGGATTCGGTTGCCAGAACAGGGAGTGAGCATCAGGCCGTCCCGTGCCTCTGACTCAACCCCTCCTTGGGGAGGGGGACGTGGGTGCATGCCCGTGACTCAGTTTCCCCATTGATTACCTGCCCTATGGCTGGGACTAATTAACACCTGGTGATGAGGGGTCAGCCTCCCAGCAAGATCTCTTCCCCCCCCCCCCCCCGGGCTTTTCCAGGCCCCCTCCCACTCGGCTCTCCCTGGTGCCTGTGTGAGTTCTCCCGCGCGTTGCCAAGCGATGGGAGCTGTGTTGTGGGAGGGTGAGATTGTTCGACTATTCTGGGCTCCTCCGTCTCCCCGCGCCCCTGTGCTCTGAGTCACAGCCTGCGGGGTGCCGGAGTGCGAGTACTCGCCGAACCTGGGCCAGGCAGCACCCGGCGCGAAGGGGGCCTGGCCCGCAGCGGAGCGTGACAGAGCACCCAGCGGGGTCGCCGATCTGGGGAAACTGAGTCACACAGAGAGGCGATGGTATTTGGCCCACCTCCGAAGGCACTGAGAGGTAAAGGACACAGGAGTCCTGCGGCTTCCTCCCTTCCAAAATCACACTCTGTTCCTCTCCCCCGCCAGACCTCCCCCCCAGAGCCAGGGAGAGAACCCAGGAGTCCTGGCTCCCAGGCCCCCCTGCTCTAACCACCAGCCCCCACTCCCCTCCCAGAGCCAGGGGAGAACCCAGGAGTCCTGGCTCCCCGTTCCCCCCGCCCCGCCGTCATTTGACAAGCCCCGCCCACTCAGGCCCTTCCCCACCAATCCGGGCGCGCTGGGCGTGGCCCGGGCTGTACACAGCCCGCACGTGGAGCCGGGCGGGCCCTGCGCACCCTGCATGCGGGAGGAGGACGCACCCGCCCCAGCCCAGCGCCGGGAGCCTGGCGGGGCCCAGGGGCTCCGCGGACTGTGGGCGGCGGCCAGCGGCCAGGGTGAGCGCTGCGGTGCGGACCGAGGTGCGGGATCCAGACGGAGAGGGGCTCCGGAGTCGGAGGGGGGCTGGGATAATTGTGGTGAGTGAGCCCGGACTCCTGGGTTCTTTCCCCTGCTCTGGGAGGGAAGTGGGGGCTGGTGGTGAGAGCAGGGGGGGCTGGGAGCCAGGACGCCTGGGTTCTCTCCCCTGCTCTGGGAGGGAAGTGGGGGATGGTGGTGAGAGCAGGGGGGGCTGGGAGCCAGGACGCCTGGGTTCTCTCCCCTGCTCTGGGAGGGGAGAGGGGCTAGTGGTTAGAGCACGGGGGGGGGGGGGGCTGGGAGCCAGGACTCCTGGGTTCTCTCTCCAGCTCCTGGAGGGGAGGGGGTCTGGTGGTGAGAGCAGGGGGACTGGGAGCCAGGACTCCTGGTGACAGATTCAGGAATAGAGCCCAGGTGAGCAAATCCTTTTCCTGCTCCGTGCCTCAGTTTCCCCACCTGCAGTTAGTATTGCTCGGCCCCACCTCACAGGGGCGCTGCTGAGCGGGAGCCAGCGCAGGTGAGGCTGACAGAGCACGGAGGTAGAACCGTCCCACCCACACAGCCCCGGGGACCAGCTCAGCCCCTCTTCGTGGGCCTGTGTGAGCTATCCCCTTTGAGCACTAGAACCGTGGGACCCCGCATGGTGACTCTCTCCTGTCCAGCGCGTTGCAGCAGTAGCTTCCAGAGCGCTGTATCAAGGGGCTCGGCATCATCCTCACCAGTGGGGAAACCGAGGCACAGAGCGGTGCTGTGAATTGCCCACGTTCACCCCACAGGGCAGTGGCAAAGCAGGGAATACAAGCCAGGAGTCCTGAGTGCCGGGCTCTACCCACCAGGGCACGCTGCTCACATCTGTGCATGGCCTGGCATAGACAGACAACGAAGTGACAGGGAAAACTGAGGCACAGATGGGAGGCGACTTATCCAAGGTCACACAGCAGCCTGGGGGCAGAGCTGGGGCTAGAACCCAGAAGTCCGGAGCCCCAGCCCTCCCCCCAGGTTCTAAACCCCCAGGCCCCACTCCCCTCCCAGAGCTGGGAGAGAACCCAGGCGTCCTGACCCCCAACCCAGGCAGAGTCCCAGGGTGATGCTCTGGCGGAGGACGTCTGTGGTTCCTGTTGGTATCAATTATTCATACCGGTGCCGAATTAACGCTGACATCAGCGCTTGGCAGCCGGCCAGACCCTCGGCTGGGCCCTTCACCGGGCCTGGCCCATGGACGCCAGCTGAGCCGCTCCCCTCCCCCCATGCCCTCCACATCCTCTGCACAGGGAGCCAGCTACAGCCGGGAACCAGGACTGGGGAGGCAGGGGGCTGCGGGTCGGGAGTGAGGGGCGCCGGCAGGGCTGGATGGCAGGGGCTGTGGGTCGGGAGTGAGGGGCATCGGCAGGGCTGGGATGGCAGGGGCTGTGGGTTGGGAGTGAGGGGCACCAGCAGAGCTGTGGGGGGGCAGGGGGCTGCGGGTCGGGAGTGAGGGGCGCCGGCAGGGCTGGGATGGCAGGGGCTGTGGGTCGGGAGTGAGGGGCACCGGCAGAGCTGTGGGGGGGTAGGGGGCTGCGGGTCGGGAGTGAGGGGCGCCGGCAGGGCTGGGATGGCAGGGGCTGTGGGTCGGGAGTGAGGGGCATCAGCAGAGCTGTGGGGGGGCAGGGGGCTGCAGGTCGGGAGTGAGGGGCGCCGGCAGAGCTGTGGGAGGGCAGGGGCTGCGGGTTGGGAGTGAGGGGCGCCGGCAGAGCTGTGGGAGGGCAGGGGCTGCGGGTCGGGAGTGCGGGGCACCGGCAGAGCTGTGGGGGGGCAGGGGGCTGCGGGTCGGGAGTGAGGGGCGCCGGCAGAGCTGTGGGAGGGCAGGGGCTGCGGGTTGGGAGTGAGGGGCGCCGGCAGAGCTGTGGGAGGGCAGGGGCTGCGGGTTGGGAGTGAGGGGCGCCGGCAGAGCTGGGGGGGGGGCAGGGGGCTGTGGGTCAGGAGTGAGGGGCGTCGGCAGGGCTGGGATGGCAGGGGCTGCGGGTCGGGAGTGAGGGGCGTCGGCAGGGCTGGGATGGCAGGGGCTGCGGGTCGGGAGTGAGGGGCGCCGGCAGGGCTGGGATGGCAGGGGCTGCGGGTCGGGAGTGAGGGGCGCTGGCAGAGCTGTGGGGGGGCAGGGGGCTGCAGGTCAGGAGTGAGGGGCATCAGCAGAGCTGTGGGGGGGCAGGGGGCTGCAGGTCGGGAGTGAGGGGCGCCGGCAGTCACACTTCCCGCCCCATGGCCTGCGCTCCCAGGGGGATGTGTCACGGCTCTGGGGCAGGATGCTAGGGGCCAGCACGGTGCTAGGAGGGGGCTGGGATCTCCTGCTCTCCCCCCTCCCCCCGCGTCTCGCTGACTCCCATCCGCTCTCCCTGGCAGGTCTGCGTGGAGCCCCAAGTGGCGGCTGGGCCCTGTCTCCGACACCACCCAGATGCCCCCCGTGCCCTGGCTCTATCCTGGACTCAGGCCTTTCTCCGCCCACCCCGGCCTCTGCAGCCCAGCCAGGCAGCGGCTGCTGGAGAGGAAGCCGCTCTCCGGATCGGGGGACGCCTCCCCGCGAAGCCGCCAGGGGCTGGAGCCGTGACCCCGCGCTGCCCTCGCTCCGGAGGTCGAGAGGCGTCCCTGGATCTGCCTTGACCTCACCCCCTTTTGCTGCTGGGCCACCCCCAGGCGCACAGAGGACAGCAACGGGGGCGTCCGCGGTGCCTCACACCCTTCAGGCCCCGGCTGGCCCCTCCGGGGGCGGATGGGGGGCCGGTGACCTCGCCAGCCGGAGTCCACGCAGAGCCGTGGCACCGTGGGACAGGATCAGCTTGTGCCACGTTTCCAGCCCCCCACCAATGCCCCCGCCAGCCCCATGGAAGCCCTGGGGAAATCCACCCTGTGGCTCTGCGGGGAGCTGGCGTCCCCGGCCCCCCGGCTGCACATCCTGGATTGCCGCAGCCGGCAGCACTACGACTCCTGCCACGTGGCCCGGGCACTGAGCGTGGCCCTGCCAGGGCTGCTGTTGCGACGGCTGCGCAAGGGGAAGCTGTCGGTCCGGTCGCTGCTCCCGCCCGCGCCGGGCGCTGTCCTGCTGTTACGACGAGGCCACCGCCACGCTGCCGCGCCCCGGCCGGGACGACGAGGAATCGGTGCTGGCCACGCTGCTGCGCAAGTTGCGGGAGGAAGGCTGCACGGCGTATTACCTGCAAGGTCGGTGCCGCGGCTGGGCCCCGTCGCCCCTCGCTGTCCCCAGCCCACACTCACTGGACAAAGCCCCCCTGGCCCAGCACTGCTCCCTGCCGTGAGAGAGGGCCGGCCCTTGCGGTCCAGATAGCAGGCTGGGATGCAAGGCACTGGGGGAGGGTCTGTCTGTGCCTCGGTTTCCCTGGTGCGATGGGGCCTAGATCCCAGTCGGGGGAGGGGGGTATGAGCAGCGCCCGGTGTGAGGCCCCCCCCAGGCCCTGCTATAATCTCTCTACTACTAACACACCTGCTCTGCCCGCAGGGGGCTTCTCCAAGTTCCAGTCCGAGTGGCCAGATCACTGCGAAACCAGCCCGGAGGTGCCCGGCGCCAGCAGCTCCCCCGCTCCGACGGGGACCCCGGTGGTGGGTCTCGGGGGGCTGAGCTGGGTTCGGAGGGGACTCGGGACCCCTGAGCAGCGGGGGGGGTGGACTCGGAGGCAGCCAGCCCCCCGTCCTACCCGGTGCAGATCCTGCCCCACCTCTACCTGGGCAGCGCCCGAGACTCAGCCAACATGGAGACGCTGGCCCGGCTGGGCATCCGCTACATCCTCAACGTCACCCCAACCTGCCCAACCTCTTCGAGGAGCAGGGCGGCTTCCGCTACAAGCAGATCCCCATCTCGGACCACTGGAGCCAGAACCTAGCCCGCTTCTTCCAGAGGCCATCGCCTTCATCGGTGAGTGCCCGTGTCCACGGCGCCCCCCTGTGCCCCCGTGCAGCCCTGCTGGCCCCACGGCGCCCCCCTGTGCCCCCGTGCAGCCCTTCTGGCCCCACGGTGCCCCCCCGTACTCCCAGCCCCAGTGCCCCCTCTGCCCCCCATGCCTGGGAGCCCTGCCGGCCCACAGCGCCCCCACCTGTTACCCCCACCCCCAGTGCCCCTTTCTGCCCCCCCATGCCTGGGAGCCCTGCTGGCCCCACGGCGCCCCCCGTACTCCCAGCCCCAGTGCCCCCCTCTCTGCCCCATGCCTGGGAGCCCCTGCCGGCCCCACAGCGCCCCCACCTGTACCCCCACCCCAGTGCCCCCTTTCTGCCCCCATGCCTGGGAGCCCTGCCGGCCCACGGCACCCCCCACCCCTTCTCTGCGCCACAGCGCCCCCTCCTGTACCCGCACCCCAGTGCCCCCCTCTCTGCCCCCTCCCAACCCTTCCCCCATGTCCCCCTCAGCTCATTGACTTGGTTCCCTGCAATCCATCAGCCCCCTCTGCATCGCATTGCTGTGGTCTGTCCATCTGCTCCTTGTTCCCCCTGCCCCCATACCTCAGAGACCGTGGTCCATCCCGTCCATTGCCCCCATACCTCATTGACCGTGGTCTGTCCTGCCCCGTCCTGTATGTCAGAGACCATGGTCCTTCCCATCTCCAGTCCCCCGACTCCCTATGGACCAGTGACTATGGTACGTTCCATCCCCCTTCCTCCCCACCCTCTGCCTCAGTTGACCATGGTTCCCATCCCACCCATGAGCCCCCTCTCCATCTCACAGACCATGGTCCGTCCCTTCCCCCCGTCCTCCCCCAGGGACTGGAGAGCCCAGCGGAGCTAGTCCATGCAGTTCTCTGACTTCAAGGCGCTGCTAACGACCTTAGCATCCCCCTCTGCTCCATCCCCGTCTCTTCCCCTCCCCAGACGAGGCGGTGTCCCAGAACTGCGGCATCCTTGTTCACTGCCTGGCGGGTGTGAGCCGCTCGGTGACGGTGACGGTGGCCTACCTCATGCAGCGCCTCAACCTGTCACTCAACGATGCCTACGACCTGGTCAAGCGCAAGAAGGCCGACATCTCGCCCACTTCAACTTCATGGGGCAGCTGCTGGACTTTGAGAGGGAACTGGGGCTGGCTGAGGGATCGCCAGCGACCCCCGGAGCCCCTGACGGCGCGGCCAGACGCCCACGTCTCCCCAGGCTGCTTCTTCACGCCGCCGGCCTCTGAATATGAGGAAGAGGATGGCAGTTTCCAGCGTTACCCCACGTAGCCCCTGCCACCCCCCATAAGCCCCGTGCTAATCTAGGCGTCGGTGGGGTTACCAGGGGATGTGTGGCTAACCTAGGCCTTGGCAGGACGCTAGAACCTGCAGGGCTGAATCTAGACCTGCCTTTATCTGGGATCTGTGCTCTGGAGCCAGGTCTGGAACCTGCAGCTCTCGAATAGGGACCAGAAGCTGCAATTAACTTCCTTGTTTGGACTTTCGGTTCTGGAACTACAAGGAAAATAAAACCATTGAGGTCATGCTGGAGCCTAGAAACTCTTCACTCTACAGTCTTCACTCTACAGATGGGAGCTTGAATGCCATGCCAGGTCTTGAACCTGGACCTCTAGAATTCAGCTGTGCCCCAGAGCCATTGTAGAACCATCAGAACGTGAACCTGGGACCTGCACCAACTACCTTGTTTGGACATTTGGTTCTAGAGGTTCAATTAGGAGAATATTAAGCCAGTAAACGATCACGCTGGAGCATAGAATGTGCAGCTATAGAGGCAGATTAAGAAATCTTGAATGCTAATGCCATGTCTGAAATCTGGGTCTCTAGAATGGGGAGATCAGCTGCACCTAGAATCTGATTGCACCAGAACTACCATTTCAAAACCACATGCCAGATCTGGAACCTGAAGCTATGGAACCAACAATTGCCTGCCTTGTTTGAGCCAGTAGTTCTAGACCCATAACAAGAGTTAGAAACCACCAATGTGGAGTCTAGAACCTGCAGTTCTAGAAGTGGATTAAGGAATCTACAGAACCAGGTCTGGAATATGCATCTCTAAAACAAAGACAGAGGACCTATATTAACTGCCTTCTTTTGATCTAAAGCCACAATGAGAGTTATAAGACACTGAGCTACCATTCCACAATCTAGATCCTGCAGTTTTAGATCTGGGTGAAGGAATCCCCATTAGCCAGTGCCAGGTGTGGAACAGCAGTTCTGGAACCAGGATCACTTACCTGCCTTGTTTAGACCTTTGGGTTCTAAAGCTGCCAATCTACTAGGGTGGAACCTAGAACCTGCAGCCCTAGAAGCATGTTCAGGATTCTCCAGTGCCAGGTCTGGAACCTGTAGCTAGGATTGGTGATCCACCCTACCTAGAACCGTATTGCTTGAGCATTATCGTTTAAAAGCCACGTGGGCCAGGTTTGGAACCTCCCTGGCTATACAACAAAGATAGAGAATGCCCATCTTGTTTGGACCATTGGATCTAGAGCCATAAGGAGAGTAATAATCATGCAGAGTCTAGAACCTGCAGATCTCGAAGTGGGTCGAGTGATCTCCAGTGCCAGGTCTGGAACCTGGGGCTCTAGAACAAGGATCCAGAGCCCATTCGCCTGCCTTGCTGGTATCTTTTGGTTCTAAAGCCAGTTAGACTACCATGTTGGAGTCTAGAACTTGCAGCTCCAGAAGTGGAATCAGGACACTTCCCCATCAGACCTCACCCCAATGCCTGCTCTGGAATGTCACCCCGAGACTTAACGCTGACCTGAACCACGTCCAGCCACTTGCTCATGGGTTTTGAACAACTGGATTGGAACTGGGGCTAGTTGGCAACTCTAAAACCAGTTCCCAGTAGGGTTCCCGGCCTGAAAACCAGATTGTGTTGTGGTGGGTTTGGAGCAGAGACCTGGGAGACAGGAAAGAACGGTGTCCGTCCGTCCCTGCTGGAGGAGCTGTCCCGTGGGTGTCTCCGTGTGCCTCCATGTGTGTGTCCCTGGAGGAGAGGAACCCTGGCGTGTGTCTCTCTGTGTGCATGTGTCCCTGCTGGAGGGGATGTGCCGTGTGTGTGTGTGTGTCCAGGTGCCAGACGGTCACAGTGATCCTCACTTGCCGATGCTGGGTCCCGTGCAGGGTGTGTGTGTATGTTGTTTTTTCACTGTTCTAACACTTCCCCCACACACACATAGTGCAGCGGACGTGCTGTTGTCGGGGTGTCCAGGGGCTGTGAAGGGGGTGGGGGGGAGCTGGGAAACAGGGACAATAAAGCTGGACTTTAACCTCCTGCTCCTGCATTTTTTTCCAGCAGGGGATTCTTCTCCCCAATACAGGACTCCTGGGTTCTCTGCCGGGGTCGGGGAAGGGAGCGGGGGCTGGTGGGTGAGAGCAGCGGGGGCTGGGAGCCAGGACTCCTGGGTTCTGGGAGGGTAGTGGGGGCTGGTGGGTGAGAGCAGGGAGCCAGGACGCCTGGGTTCTCTCCCAGCTCTGGGAGCGGGGTGGGGCTGGTGGGTCAGAGCCTCACTTTTTCCCTAGCAGAGGCCAGGGCCGGTTTCTCGCTGTGCCTGGGCTGCGGGCGGGGACCGAGCTCCCTGCCCAGCGGGGCTGCACGGGCCTTTCCCCTGGGGGGCCCAGCTCAGTCCCTGCCCTGACGCCTGCCCCGAGGGAGGGAGGGAGCGTGTATCAGGCCTTTCCCCCTTCCCTGAGCAGCCCCTCATCGCCTGCCGTCCCGCAGCTTCCCTTCCCAGCGCCGCCCTTCCCCTCCGCAGCCAGCTGCGTCCGGAGCTGGGGGGGCAGAGCTGTGAGATTTGCCCAGGAGTTAGGGCTGGGCGCTGGGGGGCACCGGGGGGGGCTCGGCAGGGGGCGCTCTCCTCTGGCCAGCGGGAACGGGCACTCTCCTGTGGCTGGTGGGGCTGGGCGCTGGGGGGCTCAGCGGGGGGGCAGGGGGCGCTCTCCCCTGGCCATATTTCCCCTGATTTCCCATCCAGCCTGGAAGAGCCATGCCCCCCCCCCCTCGCCTCCGGCTTCCTGCCTTTGTGAGCGGAGGAAACGCCGCTTCCTCTGAGCCCATGGACCGGCCCCCCGGCCAGAGGGGGAGGGGCTAACGACAAGAGCTGCCTGGTGCAGCCCCTCCCCCTCCAATGCTGCTGCCTCTGTGCCCTGCTAATCACCACTAACCTTAACCCTGACCCTGATAACCTTAACCCTGATAACCTTAACCCGGCCCCGCCCCTTTACCTGGCCCCGCCCAAATATACCTAACCTGGCCCTGCTCCTTTACCCGACCCTGCCCAGATATACCTAACCCGGCCCCAACCCTTTACCCAGCCCCATCCTGATAACCCGGCCCTGCCCCTTTACCCAGCCCCACCCTGATATCCCTAACCCGGCCCCGCCCCCTTACCCGGCCCCACTGTGATTAGCCCGGCCCCGCCCCCTTCCCCAGCCCTGCCCTGATAACCCTGACCCGGCCCCGCCCCTTTACCCAGCCCCACCCTGATATCCCTAACCCAGCCCTGCCCCCTTACCCAGCCCCGCCCTGATAATCCTAGCCCGGCCCTGCTCCTTTACCCGACCCTGCCCAGATATACCTAACCCGGCCCCGACCCTTTACCCAGCCCCATCCTGATAACCCGGCCCCAACCCTTTACCCAGCCCCATCCTGATAACCCGGCCCTGCCCCTTTACCCAGCCCCGCCCTGATAACCCTGACCCGGCCCCGCCCCTTTACCCGGCCCACTGTGATTAGCCCGGCCCCGCCCCCTTCCCCAGCCCCGCCCTGATAACCCTGACCCGGCCCCGCCCCTTTACCCAGCCCCGCCCTGATAACCCTAACCCGGCCCTGCCCCTTTACCCAGCCCGCCCTGATAACCCTGACCCGGCCCCGCCCCTTTACCCGGCCCACTGTGATTAGCCCGCCCCGCCCCCTTCCCCAGCCCCGCCCTGATAACCCTGACCCGGCCCCGCCCCTTTACCCAGCCCCACTGTGATTAGCCCGGCCCCGCCCCCTTCCCAAGCCCCGCCCTGATATCCCTAACCCGGCCCCGCCCCCTTCCCCAGCCCCGCCCTGATAATCCTAGCCCGGCCCCGCCCCTTTACCCAGCCCCACTGTGATTAGCCCGGCCCCGCCCCCTTCCCCAGCCCCGCCCTGATAACCCTGACCCGGCCCCGCCCCTTTACCCAGCCCCGCCCTGATATCTCTAACCCTCCCCTGCCCCCTTACCCAGCCCCGCCCTGATAGCCATAATCCGGCCACGCCCCCTTACCCGGCCACGCCCCTTTACCCAGCTCCGCCCCCTTACCCGGCCCCGGCCTTATACCCCTAACCCGGCCAGGCCCCCTGACCCAGCCCCGCCCCTCGCAGCCCCACCCTGCTAACCACTGTCCCTCCTCGCCCCGCCTACTCACTCCCCTCCCTGTTCCAGCCCCGTCCCTCCCCGTATAATGGGGCGGGAAAGCAAAGGGGCGTGGCTTTCGTGAGGCCTGCAGCCAATGAGCGCTGCAGGTCAGTGTGAGTGGCAGCGGTGCTGGCCAATTGGGGCGGGGCTCGGCGCTACGCGGCTGCAGGGAAGATGGCGGCGCCCGCGGCGGCCTCGGTGTACGAGCAACTGAAGGTACCGAGCGGGACCATCACACTCGGAAGGGGGGCGCCGGGCGGGACCATTATACCCAGCGGGAGAGGGTCGGGGGGGACCATCACACCTCGCGCCTAGCGGGGTCGAGGGGGGGCGGGTGAGACCATTGTGCCGAGGAGGGTTGTCGGACAGGAACAGGGGGCAATGGAAGGACGGGACCATCGCGCCTAGCGGCGGTGGGGGGTGCTGGGCGGTAGGAGCGCACACGGGGGGCAGACGGGCGAAACCATTGTGCCGTGGTGGGAGCGGGCGGGCGAGACCAACCCACGGCGGGGGGGGGGGGGCGAGCCATCTGACGCTCTGTGTCCCCCCCAGGAGCTGCGCTGCCCCCTGCTGGACGGAGTGTTCCTGCCCGAGCCCGGGGCGGCCCTGGGGCTGCTCTGCGCCCCCTCGGCCCTGCGCCTGGAGCTGCTGGGCTGGCTCTGCGCCCGGTACCGCGGGAACCCCCCTGGGACCCCCCCGTCACCCCCCTGGGACCCCCCCGTCACCCCCCGGGAACCCCCTGAAACCCCCCTGGGACCCCCCCAGTCACCCCCGGGAACCCCCCTGGGACCCCCCCCGTCACCCCCCGGGAACCCCCCGGGAACCCCCCTGGGACCCCCCTGAAACCCCCCTGGGACCCCCCCAGTCACCCCCGGGAACCCCCCTGGGACCCCCCCGTCACCCCCTGCGCCTGGAGCTGCTGGGCTGGCTCTGCGCCCGGTACCGCGGGACCCCCCCTGGGACCCCCCCGTCACCCCCCCTGGGAACCCCCCCGGGAACCCCCCCTGGGACCCCCCCGGGAACCCCCCCTGGGAACCCCCCTGGGACCCCCCCGTCACCCCCTGCGCCTGGAGCTGCTGGGCTGGCTCTGCGCCCGGTACCGCGGGACCCCCCCTGGGACCCCCCCCGTCACCCCCCGGGAACCCCCCTGGGACCCCCCCGTCACCCCCCTGGGACCCCCCCGTCACCACCCGGGAACCCCCTGAAACCCCCCTGGGACCCCCCCCAGTCACCCCCGGGAACCCCCCTGGGACCCCCCCGTCACCCCCCGGGAACCCCCCTGGGACCCCCCCAGTCACCCCCGGGAACCCCCCTGGGACCCCCCCGTCACCCCCTGCGCCTGGAGCTGCTGGGCTGGCTCTGCGCCCGGTACCGCGGGACCCCCCCTGGGACCCCCCCGTCACCCCCCGGGAACCCCCCTGGGACCCCCCCGTCACCCCCCGGGAACCCCCCTGGGACCCCCCCCGGGACCCCCCCGTCACCCCCTGCGCCTGGAGCTGCTGGGCTGGCTCTGCGCCCGGTACCGCGGGACCCCCCCTGGGACCCCCCCGTCACCCCCCTGGGAACCCCCCCGGGAACCCCCCCTGGGACCCCCCCGGGAACCCCCCCTGGGAACCCCCCCGGGACCCCCCCGTCACCCCCTGCGCCTGGAGCTGCTGGGCTGGCTCTGCGCCCGGTACCGCGGGAACCCCCCTGGGACCCCCCCGTCACCCCCCTGGGACCCCCCGTCACCCCCCGGGAACCCCCTGAAACCCCCCTGGGACCCCCCCAGTCACCCCCGGGAACCCCCCTGGGACTCCCCCGGGAACCCCCCGGGAACCCCCCTGGGACCCCCCCAGTCACCCCCGGGAACCCCCCTGGGACCCCCCCGTCACCCCCTGCGCCTGGAGCTGCTGGGCTGGCTCTGCGCCCGGTACCGCGGGACCCCCCCTGGGGCCCCCCCGGGAACCCCCCTGGGACCCCCCCGGGACCCCCCCAGTCACCCCCCGGGAACCCCCCTGGGACCCCCCCGTCACCCCCTGCGCCTGGAGCTGCTGGGCTGGCTCTGCGCCCGGTACCGCGGGACCCCCCCTGGGGCCCCCCCGGGAACCCCCCTGGGACCCCCCGTCACCCCCTGCGCCTGGAGCTGCTGGGCTGGCTCTGCGCCCGGTACCGCGGGACCCCCCCTGGGACCCCCCGTCACCCCCTGCGCCTGGAGCTGCTGGGCTGGCTCTGCGCCCGGTACCGCGGGACCCCCCCTGGGACCCCCCCGTCACCCCCCGAGAAACCCCCTGGGACCCCCCGTCACCCCCTGGGACCCCCCCTGGAACCCCCCCGTCACCCCCGGGAACCCCCCTGGGACCCCCCCTTAGCGCCCCCCTGAGACCCCCCTGAAACCCCCCCAGTCACCCCCTGGGACCCCCCCCGAGCGCCCCCCTGAGACCTCCTGAGTCACCACCCTGGGACCCCCCTTAACGCCCCCCTGAGACCTCCCCCGTCACCCCCTGGGACCCTGTATGGCCCCCCCCAGGAACCCCTTAGTGCCCCCTCCAGTCACCCTCCCCAGGAATCCCCCCAGTCACCCCCACAGGACCTCTCCTGGGACCCCCCTGTGCCTGGAGCTGCTGGCCTGGCTCTGTGCCTGGTACCCTGGGAACCCCCCTGGGACTCCCCTTAGCGCCCCCCTTAGTGACCCCCTGTGACCTCTTAGCACCCCCCTGGGACTCCCCCAGTCACCCCCCTGAGACCCGTATGGCCCCCCAGAACCCCCATATGGCCCCGTGCCGCCCCCCTTAGTGCCCCCCCTGGGACCCCAGTATGGCCCCGTGGCGACCCCTGAGTGCCCCCCTCAGACCCTCCTGTGACCCCCGTATGGCCCTTAGTGCCCCCGGTCACCCCCCTGGGACCCCCATATGGCCCTGTGCTGTCCCCCCTTATTACCCCCTTAGGGCCCCAGGGCGAAGCAGGGGATGAATTCCCCAGAGCTGGGCACATTGGCTTGCCTCCTGCAGTGACACTTCCTCCCCCCTCCCCCCAGAGCGAACCCCCCCCTCCGAGAGCAATTCGCCACCCTCAAGGACTCGCAGACAGAGGAGAAAACTCAAGGTGTGTCCAGCTCAATGGGGCAAGTTTGGGGAGCCCCCAGAGCTGCCCACGTATGGGGGCTGCCCCTCTCCAAGCCCCCGCAGGCCCCACTCCCCTCCCAGAGCCGGGAGAGAACCCAGGCATCCTGGCTCCTAGCTCTAACCCACCAGCCCCCACTCCCCTCCCAGAGCGAGAACCCAGGCGTCCTGGCTCCCAGCCCCCCCTGCTCTAACCACCAGCCCCCACTCCCCTCCCAGAGCGAGAACCCAGGCGTCCTGGCTCCCAGCTCTAACCCACCAGCCCCCACTCCCCTCCCAGAGCGAGAACCCAGGCGTCCTGGCTCCCAGCCCCCCCCTGCTCTAACCACCAGCCCCCACTCCCCTCCCAGAGCCGGGGAGAGAACCCAGGCATCCTGGCTCCCAGCCCCCCGTGCTCTAACCCACCAGCCCCCACTCCCCCCCCAGAGCAAGAACCCAGGCGTCCTGGCTCCCAGCCCCCCCCCGCTCTGGATTTTACCACCAGGTCCCATCCCAGGGGCAGACGCGTCCCAGCGAGAGAGTTTTGTGCAGTAACTGGCTCTGTTCTCTCCTGGCAGAAATGGCCAAACTGGGCTCCGACCTGCTGCTGTGTCGATCGGACGACCTCGATCTCATTAAGGTGTTGGAGAGTCCTAGGATAGCCCGGACTCTTGGGTTCTCTCCCCGGCGCTGGGAGGGGAGTGGGGGCTGGTGGGTTAGAGCAGGGGGGGCTGGGAGTCAGGACTCCTGGGTTCTCTCCCCGGCTCTGGGAGGGGAGTAGGGGGTGGTGGGTGAGAGCGGGGAGGGGGGGGGGGGGGCTGGGAGCCCGGACTCCTGGGTTCTCTGCTGGCTCTGGGAGGGGATGAGGGTGGTGTAGCAGTGAGCTGCAGGGGGCGCTCTCACCAGCATCTCTCTCTCTGCAGGGGGAGGCCAGTGCGGAGCGGCAGCTCCGGTTCATGGAGCAGCTGCTGGATGTGATCCGGTACCTGGATGCCATCTCTGGGACGGACTCCGGGGACTCGTCCACCTCCAGGTCCAAGGGGCCTGCGTGCTGCTAGCTCTGGGGGGCGTCTGTGGGGGGCTCTCCTCTGTCAGTCAGTGCTGGGCGCTAGGGGGCGCTGTGCTGCGGGGGAGAGGGGGAGCACTAGGGGAGTGCTCCAGCCTACAAGCCCCCACTCCCCTCCTGGAGCTGGGGAGAGAACCCAGGAGTCCTGGCTCCCAGCCCCCACTGCTCTAACCACCAGCCCCCGCTCCCCTCCCAGAGCCGGGGAGAGAACCCAGGAGTCCTGGCTCCCAGCCCCCACTGCTCTAACCACCAGCCCCCACTCTCCTCCCAGAGCTGGGGAGAGAACCCCGGAGTCCTGGCTCCCAGTCATAGAATCATAGAATCTCAGGGTGGAAGGGACCTCAGGAGGTCATCTAGTCCAACCCCCTGCTCAAAGCAGGAGCAATTCCCAACTAAATCATCCCAGCCAGGGCTTTGTCAAGCCGGGCCTTAAAAACCTCTAAGGAAGGAGATTCCACCACCTCCCTAGGTAACGCATTCCAGTGCTTAACCACCCTCCTAGTGACATAGTGTTTCCTAATATCCAGCCTAGACCTCCCCCACTGCAACTTGAGACCATTGCTCCTTGTTCTGTCATCTGCCACCGCTGAGAACAGCCGAGCTCCATCCTCTTTGGAACCCCCCTTCAGGTAGTTGAAAGCAGCTATCAAATCCCCCCTCACTCTTCTCTTCTGGAGACTAAACAATCCTAGTTCCCTCAGCCTCTCCTCATAAGTCATGTGCTCCAGCCCCCTAATAATTTTTGTTGCCCTCCGCTGGACTCTTTCCAATATTTCCACATCCTTCTTGTAGTGTGGGGCCCAAAACTGGACACAGTATTCCAGATGAGGCCTCACCAATGTCGAATAAAGGGGAACGATCATGTCCCTACTTATACAGCCCAAAATGCCGTTAGCCTTCTTGGCAACAAGAGCACACTGTTGACTCATATCCAGCTTCTCGTCCACTGTGACCCCTAGGTCCTTTTCTGCAGAACTGCTACCTAGCCACTCGGTCCCTAGTCTGTAGCAGTGCATGGGATTCTTCCGTCCTAAACGCAGGACTCTGCACTTGTCCTTGTTGAACCTCATCAGGTTTCTTTTGGCCCAATCCTCCAATTTGTCTAGGTCCCTCTGTATCTGATCCCTACCCTCTAGTGTATCTACCACTCCTCCCAGTTTAGTGTCATCCGCGAACTTGCTGAGAGTGCAGTCCACACCATCCTCCAGATCATTAATAAAGATATTTAAAAAAAAACGGCCCCAGGACCAACCCTTGGGGCACTCCACTTGAAACCGGCTGCCAACTAGACATGGAGCCATTGATCACTACCCGTTGAGCCCGACGATCCAGCCAGCTTTCTATCCACCTTATAGTCCATTCATCCAGCCCATATTTCTTTAACTTGGCGGCAAGAATACTGTGGGAGACCGTATCAAAAGCTTTGCTAAAGTCAAGGAATAACACATCCACTGCTTTCCCCTCATCCACAGAGCCAGTTATCTCATCATAGAAGGCAATTAGGTTAGTCAGGCACGACTTCCCCTTGGTGAATCCATGCTGACTGTTCCTGATCACTTTCCTCTCCTCTAAGTGCTTCAGAATTGATTCCTTGAGGACCTGCTCCATGATTTTTCCAGGGACTGAGGTGAGGCTGACTGGCCTGTAGTTCCCCGGATCCTCCTTCTTCCCTTTTTTAAAGATGGGCACTACATTAGCCTTTTTCCAGTCATCTGGGACCTCCCCCGATCGCCAGGAGTTTTCAAAGATAACGGCTAATGGCTCTGCGATCACATCTGCCAACTCCTTTAGCACCCTCGGATGCAGCACATCCGGCCCCATGGACTTGTGCTCATCCAGTTTTTCTAAATAGTCCCAAACCACTTATTTCTCCACAGAGGGCTGGTCACCTCCTCCCCATGCTGTGCTGCCCAGTGCAGCAGTCCTGGGAGCTGACCTTGTG
This sequence comes from Chrysemys picta bellii, assembly GCF_011386835.1. Lineage (NCBI taxonomy): Eukaryota > Metazoa > Chordata > Testudines > Emydidae > Chrysemys > Chrysemys picta. Next base: position 26,699,002 of record NC_088807.1, read on the forward strand.
CGTGAAGACAGAGGCAAAAAAATCATTGAGTACATTAGCTTTTTCCACATCCTCGGTCACTAGGTTGCCTCCCTCATTCAGTAAGGGGCCCACACTTTCCTTGACTTTCTTCTTGTTGCTAACATACCTGAAGAAACCCTTCTTGTTACTCTTCACTTCTCTTGCTAGCTGCAACTCCAAGTGTGATTTGGCCTTCCTGATTTCACTCCTGCATGCCTGAGCAATATTTTTATACTCCTCCCTGGTCATTTGTCCAATCTTCCACTTCTTGTAAGCTTCTTTTTTGCGTTTAAGATCAGCAAGGATTTTACTGTTTAGCCAAGCTGGTTGCCTGCCATATTTACTATTCTTTCTACGCATTGGGATGGTTTGTTCCTGCAACCACAATAAGGATTCTTTAAAATACAGCCAGCTCTCCTGGACCCCTTTGCCCTTCATGTTATTCTCCCAGGGGATCCTGCCCATCTGTTCCCTGAGGGAGTCCAAGTCTGCTTTTCTGAAGTCCAGGGTCCGTATTCTGCTGCTCTCCTTTCTTCCTTGTGTCAGGATCCTGAACTCGACCATCTCATGGTCACTGCCTCCCAGGTTCCCATCCACTTTTGCTTCCCCTACTAATTCTTCCCAGTTTGTGAGCAGCAGGTCAAGAAAAGCTCTGCCCCTAGTTGGTTCCTCCAGCACTTGCACCAGGAAATTGTCCCCTACACTTTCCAAAAACTTCCTGGATTTTCTGTGCACCACTGTATTGCTCTCCCAGCAGATATCAGAGTGATTAAAGTCTCCCATGAGAGCCAGGGCCTGCGATCTAGCAACATCTGTTAGTTGCTGGAAGAACGCCTCGTCCACCTCATCCCCCTGGTCTGGTGGTCTATAGGAGACTCCGACCACAACATCACCCTTGTTGCTCCCACTTCTCAACTTTATCCAGAGACTCTCAGGTTTTTCTGCAGTTTCATACCGGAGCTCTGAGCAGTCATACTCCTCTCTTACATACAACGCAACTCCCCCACCTTTTCTGCCCTGCCTGTCCTTCCTGAACAGTTTATATCCATCCATGACAGTACTCCAGTCATGTGAGTTATCCCACCAAGTCTCTGTTATTCCAATCGCCAGGACTTCCAGTTCTCCCTGCTTGTTTCCCAGGCTTCTTGCATTTGTGTATAGGCACTTAAGATAACTCATCGATCGTCCCTCTTTCTCAGTATGAGACAGGAGTCCTCCCCTCTTACGCTCTCCTGCTTGTGCTTCCTCCCAGGATCCCATTTCCCCACTTACCTCAGGCTTTGGTCTCCTTCCCCAGGTGAATCTAGTTTAAAGCCCTCCTCACTAGGTTAGCCAGCCTGCTTGCGAAGATGCTCTTCCCTCTCTTCGTTAGGTGGAGCCCGTCTCTGCCTAGCACTCCTTCTTCTTGAAACACTATCCCATGGTCAAAGAAGCCAAAGCCTTCTCTCCGACACCACCTGCGAAGCCATTCGTTGACTAAATGTCCCCCCGCTCTACCCCACTAGCCCCCACTCCCCTCCCAGAGCCGGGAAGGGAACCCAGGAGTCCTGGCTGACCCTGCCTGTCCCTGCAGCACGGAGGAGTTGCTCCGGGGGGCCGCGAGGAGGAATGAGGAGTTCCTGCGCGAGGTCTTCTCCAGCCCCAGTCTGCCAGCCCTGCTGGCCCCCACCCTGCCCCCCTGCACTGCTGACATCAAGCCCCTGCTGCTGGAGGAGACGGCCCCGCACACAAGGTTTGTTGGGGCAGCGCCCAGGGGGCCTGGGGTCCCCTTCACAGCACAGCCCCTCCCCCCCCCCCCAGGCTGGACCCTGCCCCCATCCTGCCCCATGGAGATTTCCTCTCTGCTAACTCTGCCAGTTGCCCTCCCAGACCCGGGAAGGGAACCAAGGCGTCCTGGCTCCCAGCCCCCCACTGCTCTAACCCACGAGCCCCCACTCCCCTCCCAGAGCTGGGGAGGGAACCCAGGCATCCGGGCTCCCCGCCCCCCCTGCTCTAACCCACGAGCCCCCACTCCCCTCCCAGAGCTGGGGAGGGAACCCAGGCATCCTGGCTCCCAGGCCCCCCCCCCCCCCCCGCTCTACCCCACCAGACCCACTCGCCTCCCAGAGCCGGGGGAGAACCCAGGCATCCGGGCTCCCCGCTGCGTGCCGTGACCACACCCCGTGTCTCCGAAGGCGCCGGCTGTCGGGGAGATCCGGTGGGAGGACACTGGCTGAGCTCACCAGGACCCTGGAGGACGCCAAGGCGGCGCTGGAGCGACTGAGCACAGAGGTGGGCTCGTGGGGGGGCCGTACCTCCGGGAACAGAGTGAGATCCCTGTGCACTCTGGGTAGGGACTCAGAACCAGGACGCCTGGGTTCTCTCCTGGCTCCGGGAGGGGAGGGGGGCTGGTGGGTTGGAGTGGGGGGGGTTGGGAGCCAGGACTCCTGGGTTCTCTCCCAGCTCCGGGAGGGGGGTGGGGGCTGGTGGGTGAGAGCAGGGGGGCTGGGAGCCAGGACTCCTGGGTTCTCTCCCAACTCTGGGAGTGGAGGGGGGCTGGTGGGTTGGAGCAAGGGGGCTGGGAGCCAGGACTCCTGGGTTCTCTCCCAACTCGGGGAGTGGAGGGGGGCTGGTGGGTTGGAGCGAGGGGGCTGGGAGCCAGGACTCCTGGGTTCTCTCCTGGGCGAGGCAGCCCTGTGGGGCACCCAGCCTGATCCTGTTCTCCACAGTGCTGCTCCCTGCGGGGGGGCACGGAGCCCCTGGCCCCCGACACGGCCCTGCAGAGCCTTGCATTGGCGGCCTGCGACTCGCACCAGCTGATGGCGGCCTTTGGGCAGGTGTATGAGACGGAGCTGCGGGAACACTGCGGCCGTGGCCCCGCCCCACGGCTCAGCCCCTGTGGGCCCCTGGCCCAGCACCTGCACCAGGCGCTCACCCTCTGCACCCAGGTACAAAGGGGGTGGGGATGCTCTAGCCACGCCCCTAGGGGAGGGGCCCTTTGCCTCAGCCGTATGGGGAGGAGCGGAGCTACTGGAGAAGGGGCGTGGTCTCTATGGGTCCCCTCCATGTGGGTGTGGGGCCTTAATGACAGCCCCCCAGCAAGGTCCTACAAGCTTCTTCTTCCAAGGGGTGGGGTCTCTCAGAGACTCCAGCTCCAGGGCAGGGACCCAAGATCCCTGGTGGGGGGGACCCTGCGGGGGCAGGGCCAGGGACTGCAAAGTCCCTGGGGGGGAACGGGAGGGTCCATGTGGCGGGACCCCTGAGGGCCAGTACTCACCCCCCCCCCGGGCCTTCCCCAGGAGCTGCTGGCGCTGGCCCAGCTGAGCGACACCTCAGAGCAGGCGGTGCAGACGGCGGAGCGGAGACGCGGCGAGGAAGGCAGCAGCCCCACAGCAACACTGCGTAAGTACCCCCAGAGCAGGGAGAGAACCCAGGCGTCCGGGCTCCCAGTCCCCCCTGCTCTGACCCACCAGCCCCCACTCCCCTCCCAGAGCAGGGAGAGAACCCAGGCGTCCGGGCTCCCAGTCCCCCCTGCTCTGACCCACCAGCCCTCACTCCCCTCCCAGAGCAGGGAGAGAACCCAGGCGTCCGGGCTCCCAGTCCCCCGGCTCTGACCCACCAGCCCCCACTCCCCTCCCAGAGCAGGGAGAGAACCCAGGCGTCCGGCGGGGCTTGGGGGGCTGGGGGCAGCTGCTGAACTGACGTGAGTTGTTTCTGTTCCAGCCGTGAAGATGGAGGAGCTGCGCCGGCGCTACCAGGCCCGCTTGGCCGCTGCTGGGGGGCTGTCGGGGTAACCCCAGGACCGGGCCGGGGGAGGGGAGAAGGGTGGGGGGGCTCCAGGGCCCCCATCTCACAAGGGAGCTGCTGTCCCGTTGTTCCTGGGATAATAAAAGAGTAATTAATTATTAACTAGTGCTAATTATCTGAGATCGGTCCCCCCACACACACACACAGACGCTCCCCTCCCCCCCAACTGAGGTGGGGCCCCCTCCCCATGTGGACCCCCCCGCGGACCCACAGGGTGAGATGCCCCTGTCCCCAAAGAGCTCATGATCTGACAGACAGAGGCAGGATCATTGTTCTCCTTTCCCAACCAGGGAAACCGAGGCAGGGCCCAGGGAGGAGATGGCGGCAGCAGGGTCAGGAAGGGAACCCAGGTGTCCTGCAGCTCTGCTCCTGCCCCCCCCCCCCCGACCCCTTCATGATCCCTGCATGTCTGCATCTGACCAGCAGGGGGAGCCAGAGACCACAGCTCCCTCCTGCCCCCCCCAGGCAGGGCCCCTCAGGTCCCAGCCCCAGTGCAGACACTAGGGGGCGCTGAGCTGCAGGGAGCCTGCGTAAGCAGCCGGACTCCTGGGTTCTGCCCCGGCTCGGGGGGGGGGGGGCTGGGAGCCAGGACGCCTGGGTTCTCTCCCTAGCTGGGGGAGGGGAGGGGACTGGTGGTTGGGGGGGGCTGGAAGCCAGGACGCCTGGGTTCTCTCCCTAGCTGGGGGAGGGGCTGGGAGCCAGGACGCCTGGGTTCTCTCCCTAGCTGGGGGAGGGGCTGGGAGCCAGGACGCCTGGGTTCTCTCCCTAGCTGGGGGGGGGGAGGGGACTGGTGGTTGGAGGGGGGGGGGGCTGGGAGCCAGGACGCCTGGGTTCTCTCCCTAGCTGGGGGAGGGGCTGGGAGCCAGGACGCCTGGGTTCTCTCCCTAGCTGGGGGAGGGGCTGGGAGCCAGGACGCCTGGGTTCTATTTCTGGCATGGGGAGGGAGCAGGGCGCTGGCGGGGGCCAGAATCTGCCCTAGAAGGAAGCGGCTCCAGGCCGGGGGCCGTGTTTACAGGGAGCCACCATGACTCAGCTCTGGGCCGAATTCCTCTGCCATGGGTGGGAAAGGGAGGGGGGCTGGGCTGTGCAGGATCACGGAGCCAGAACCCCATGCTGGGAAACTGAGGCACAGGGACCCCCCCCACAGCCCTGACCCACCCGCTCCCACTCCCCTCCGAGAGAACCCAGGAGTCCTGGCTCCCACCCTTCCCCCGCTCCTGGGCTCGGCTCTCAGCAGCGAAGGGTTAGTGCCCCCGGCAGAGGGTGGGAGCCGCGTTCACCCCCCTGGGCGAGGCGGGCGAGGTTTCCTGGGAGGAACCCAAACCACACGAGGGGCCGGGGTCCGTCCCCACCCTGCTGGGTTTCTCACTTCCCCAATGAGCGGGCGGCGGCTTCACAGCTCTGCCTCCCCACAGCGGGCGAGTGTGAGAGCACGGGCCCTGGAGAGAACCCAGGAGTCCTGGGGCTCCCCACCCCCCTGCTCTAGCCACCAGCCCCCTCCCCTCCCAGAGCTGGGGGAGAAGCCAGGCGTCCGGACTCTGGCCTGTTAACGCCAGTTCCCCGCCCCAGCTGATGTTTCTCAATGATCCTTCCCCCTCCTCTGGGGCCGGGATTCCTGAGGGGCTGAGGTCATGGGGCTGGGTGGAGGGAACGTGGGGGGGGGGGGGTTGAGAGGGCCACTCCCCCCCCTTTAGCTCTCGGTGACCATGTCTGGCAGGGAGCCAGCGCTGGGACAGAGCCTCGGCCCTAGGTTGGGACCAGGGCCCCATTCTGCGAGCCAGCCGGTCCCCGCTGTGGGGGCCGAGAGGGGACAGGCCCCATTCCCCGCCCCCCTGAGCCAGCCGGTCGCCGCTGTGGGGCTGAGAGGGGACAGGCCCCATTCCCCGCCCCCCCTGAGCCAGCCGGTCCCCGCTGTGGGGATGGATCGGGGCCGGCGCCCCCTAGAGGGGACAGGCCCCAGGCCCCATTCCCTGCCCCCCTGAGCCAGCCGGTCCCCGCTGTGGGGCCGAGAGGGGACAGGCCCCATTCCCCGCCCCCCTGAGCCAGCCGGTCCCCGCTGTGGGGATGGATCGGGGCCGGCGCCCCCTAGAGGGGACAGGCCCCATTCCCCGCCCCCCTGAGCCAGCCAGTCCCCGCTGTGGGGCCGAGAGGGGACAGGCCCCATTCCCCGCCCCCCTGAGCCAGCCGGTTGCCGCTGTGGGGCTGAGAGGGGACAGGCCCCATTCCCCGCCCCCCTGAGCCAGCCGGTCCCCGCTGTGGGGATGGATCGGGGCCGGCGCCCCCTAGAGGGGACAGGCCCCAGGCCCCATTCCCTGCCCCCCTGAGCCAGCCGGTCCCCGCTGTGGGGCCGAGAGGGGACAGGCCCCATTCCCCGCCCCCCTGAGCCAGCCGGTCCCCGCTGTGGGGATGGATCGGGGCCGGCGCCCCCTAGAGGGGACAGGCCCCATTCCCCGCCCCCCTGAGCCAGCCAGTCCCCGCTGTGGGGCCGAGAGGGGACAGGCCCCAGACCCCATTCCCCGCCCGCCTGAGACAGCCGGTCCCCGCTGTGGGGCCGATAGGGGACAGGCCCCAGACCCCATTCCCCGCCCGCCTGAGACAGCCGGTCCCCGCTGTGGGGATGGATCGGGGCCGGCGCCCCTAGAGGGGACAGGCCCCAGGCCCCATTCCCTGCCCCCCTGAGCCAGCCGCTGTGGGGATGGATCGGGGCTGGCGCCCCCTAGAGGGGACAGGCCCCAGGCCCCATTCCCCGCCCCCCTGAGCCAGCCAGTCCCCGCTGTGGGGCTGGGTTGGGGTCTGTGCCCCCTGTCTGGGGCTCGAGCCAGGGCGTGAAGGTGTTGGCCGTGGGGCCCAGTGTCCTGCTGCCCCCTGCTGGCGTGGCCGGGTCTGGACGTAGGCGTGACCCTGACGGTTCATTTCGGCGTCTCAGTTTGGTGAGTGGGGGGGAGTCGCTGTGTTTGAGGGGGGCCCTGAGCTTGGAGGGGGTCAGGGTCAGTGCACTTGTGAGCCCCCCCGCACTGAGACACCAGCCCCCAAACTTGCCCTGCACAGCGGGTCCCCGTGTCACATGAGCTGGGAAACACGTGTGCACAGGAACCAGAGCCGTTTGCACCACACCGCAACGAACATGCGTGTGCCACACACACACAGGATCTCCCATCCCCTCCCTCCACCAGGGGGCGCTGACACCCCCACCCCGCCTCGCCCCCTGGTTACGCACACGGTCACACGCCGGCCCCCTGACCCCCCGACCCCCACCCCTGCTTGCTGACCCATAGCCTGGCACGGGGGCTGGTGCAAAGTGAACTCTCTGGCACGAGGTGAGCTGGGGCAAGGTGAAACGTGTCCCCACATCACGTGTCTCCTTCCAGGCCCCGCATCCTTTCTTTGCTCCTTTCCTTCAACAGAAAACAAACCAACCCGCTGACTTCAGCGCCCTGGAATGAGCCGTGCAGCGGGGCGGGGGCGTCCCGACCCTGCCCTGTCTATATGGGGGGTTTGGAGAAAAGACCCCACCCCCCAGCTCAGCACAGAGACACGTGGCCGTGGGGCTCCGAGGAGACCCTACAATAACAAAGCCACCCCAGGAGACCCTACAATAACTACCTCGGGCATGTCCCCCCTGGAAGCTCTGATGAGCAAATGGAGACCCAGTGATAGCAACCCGCCAGCTGCGTGCTGCCCCCTCGCTGCCCTGGGGCTGGAATCCAGGCCAGGCCGTGGGGCCGGGTTCCTGCCCCCCACACTCCCGCTTTTATCAGGGTCCCGCAGGCAAGACCCAGGCAGCCCTTATCAACCACAGGCTGCTTTCCCCCTCTGCCGCTTCATTTCCTGACCCATACCGCTGGAGTCCCAGGCCCCTACCCTGTGCCAGCCCCCCCACCCCTGCAGTCCTGTCCCCCATAACCAGCCCCCCTGCCCATTCAACCGCCATCCACCCCTGTGCCAGTCCCCCACCCCCTGCAGTCCTGTCCCCCCATAACCAGCCCCCCTGCCCATTCAACCGCCATCCACCCCTGTGCCAGCCCCCCACCCCTGCAGTCCTGTCCCCCCATAACCAGCCCCCCTGCCCATTCAACCCCCATCCACCCCAGCCCTCCACCCCCAGCCCCCCACCCCTGTGCCAGCCCCCCACCCCTGCAGTCCTGTCCCCCCATAACCAGCCCCCCTGTCCATTCAACCGCCATCCACCCCTGTGCCAGCCCCCTACCCCTGCAGTCCTGTCCCCCCATAACCAGCCCCCCTGCCCATTCAACTGCCATCCACCCCTGTGCCAGTCCCCCACCCCTGCAGTCCTGTCCCCCCATAACCAGCCCCCCTGCCCATTCAACCCCCATCCACCCCAGCCCTCCACCCCCAGCCCCCCACCCCTGTGCCAGCCCCCCACCCTGCAGTCCTGTCCCCCCATAATAAGCCCCCCTGCCCATTCAACCCCCATCCACCCCAGCCCTCCACCCCCAGCCTCCCACCCCTGTGCCAGCCCCCCACTCCTGCAGTCCTGTCCCCCCCATAACCAGCCCCCCTGCCCATTCAACTGCCATCCACCCCAGCCCCCCCCCCCCACCTAAACACACTCTCCTCGGGGATCCCTCCCTGACCCCACGCCCAGGGGTCAGACCCCCCCCGCCCCGTCCAGCCATGAGTCACCTGGGGGGGACACTGACTTGGCTGGGCCTGGGGGGGGAGCTGCCGGGGGGGGTCACTGGGGGCAGTGACCCACCAGCGCCCCCTAGAGGGGAAAGGTCCCGTGTCCCACCCCACGGATGCAGCCAGCCGCTGATCTCATCCGTGGGCGATGGAGGGGGCGGGGCGGGGGCTGGGATGGGACGTGGGGGGGCGGGACGGGATGGAGGGGGGGCCGGGACGGGGGGGCGGGTCTCTCTCCCTCCATCCCGGCTCGTTCACACCGACCCCCCCCCCCCCCGGTCTCGGCGCTTTTACCAATTAAGGCGTTTCGCCAGGCGCCCCCCCCCACGCACTCCCCCCCCCCCCCCCCAGCGGCTCCTTCCCCGGCCGGGCGCGGCTCGTCCCAGTTCTGCTCCGGCCACGGCCCGGCCCGGCTCGGCTCTGCGAGGTGAGCGACTGCGGGCGGGGGCGGGGGCGGGGGGATCCCGGTGACTCTGGGGGGCCGTTCCGAGGGTCCCCCAGGATGGAAGGCGACACCCCTGGTGGGGGCCGGGCCCGGGACCCCAAAGACTGGGGGGAACTTGCCGGGGGAAAGGGACACGTTGGGGGAGGGGGGAGGGATGGGAACCAGTATTGGGGGGCAGGGACGGGGAGCTGCGGTGGGGGGGGGCCGTCCCAGGGGGTGAGGGCGGGACTTTGGGAGTCATTGGTCCAGGTTACGGGGTCCCTGCTCCGTTTCCCGGGTGCCTCGTGTTTGTGGGGGGCAGTGCAGGGAGTTGGGGGGGCAGAGTTAGCGGGGGTCTGACTCAGGGTTAGGGCGCAGGGGGGTCGACCCAGGGACCTGCCCGGTGCCAAGCTGGGGAGAGCAGAGAGGGAGGGAGGGACGGACAGACGGATGGATAGATGGGTGGATGAAGGGACGGACAGGGACAGACAGGTAGATGGACAGGTGGGCGGATGGACGGATGGGTAGATGGATGGGTGGATAGACAGACAGACAGGTAGAGGGATGGATGGACAGACGGACGGGTGGGTAGATGGACGGACAGACGGACAGGTTGGGGGATGGACGGGTGGGGGGATGCACAGACAGGTAGATGGATGGATGGACAGATGGATGGACGGGTGAGGGGACAGACGGACGGATGGACAGACAGAAGGATGGTTGGACAGACGGACGGACAGGTGGGTAGATGGATGGACAGACAGACAGGTTGGGGGATGGACGGGTGGGGGGATGCACAGACAGACAGAAGGATGGTTGGACAGACGGATGGACGGGTTGGGGGATGGACAGACAGGCAGAGGGATGGTTGGACAGATGGACGGACGGGTGGGTAGATGGACGGACAGACGGACAGGTTGGGGGATGGATGGGTGGGGGGATGCACAGACAGGTAGATGGATGGATGGACAGATGGATGGACGGGTGAGGGGACAGACAGACGGACGGACAGACAGAAGGATGGTTGGACAGACGGATGGACGGGTTGGGGGATGGACAGACAGGCAGAGGGATGGTTGGACAGACGGACGGACAGGTGGGTAGATGGACGGACAGACGGACAGGTTGGGGGATGGACGGGTGGGGGATGCACAGACAGGTAGAGGGATGGTTAGACAGACGGACGGACGGGTGGGTAGATGGAGGGACAGACGGACAGGTTGGGGGATGGACGGGTGGGGGATGCACAGACAGGTAGAGGGATGGTTAGACAGACGGACGGACGGGTGGGTAGATGGACGGACAGACGGACAGGTTGGGGGATGGACGGGTGGGGGATGCACAGACAGGTAGAGGGATGGTTAGACAGACGGACGGACGGGTGGGTAGATGGAGGGACAGACGGACAGGTTGGGGGATGGACGGGTGGGGGATGCACAGACAGACAGAAGGATGGTTGGACAGACGGACGGACGGGTGGGGGGGTCAGTAACTCAGGCTGATTGAAGCTGCAGCTGCTGCCTCAGGCCCAGGCCGGGGGACCGGGGGGGGGGCGGCTCCCCAGACACTTTTAGCCCCACCTGGGACATGGAAACCCCCCAGCCCTCCCCCAACAGCTCAGGGAATCGCCCCCGCAACAGGACCCGCTGCCCCCAGCCCTGCCGGTGCCCCTCACTCCCGACCCGCAGCCCCTGCCAGCCCAGCCCTGCCCCCCCCCCAGCCCTGCCGGTGCCCCTCACTCCCCACCCGCAGCCCCTGTTAGCCCAGCCCTGCCCCCCCCAGCTCTGCCGGTGCCCCTCACTCCCGACCCACAGCCCCTGCTAGCCCAGCCCTGCCCCCCCCAGCTCTGCCAGTGCCCCTCACTCCCGACCCACAGCCCCTGCTAGCCCAGCCCCTCCCCCCCCAGCTCTGCTGGTGCCCCTCACTCCCGACCCACAGCCCCTGCTAGCCTGGCCCTGGGGAGGGGGTGGGCACTTTTGTCTTGTTATTTAAAAATCCCAGGGAAACTGAACTCTCCAAATAAGGGGAAAATATGAAGCCAGGTCCTGGCGCTGGGAGTTCATGTGGGATGGTCGGGGGTGGGCGGGGAGGGGAGTGGGTTGGGGTGGCGCCGCTTGGCGGCTGAATCACAGCACTGCAGGCCCATTAGTTGGCACTGAGCCACTCGGGACACATTTAACAGAGATAATACTTCCCAGCTCCACAGAGAGCCCAGGGCCGGGCTAGCAGGGGCTGCGGGTCGGGAGTGAGGGGCACCGGCAGGGCGGGGGGGGCAGGGCTGGGCTGGCAGGGGCTGCGGGTCGGGAGTGAGGGGCACCGGCGGGGCTGGGGGGCAGGGCCGGGCTAGCAGGGGGCTGCGGGTCAGGAGTGAGGGGCACCGGCAGGGCTGGGGGGCAGGGGCTGTGGGTCGAAAGTGAGGGGCACCGGCAGAGCTGGGGGGGGCAGGGCCAGGCTAGCAGGGGCTGCGGGTCGGGAGTGAGGGGCACCGCAGGGCTGGGGGGCAGGGCCAGGCTAGCAGGAGGCTGCGGGTCGGGAGTGAGGGGCACCGGCAGGGCTGGGGGGCAGGGCCAGGCTAGCAGGGGGCTGCGGGTCGGGAGTGAGGGGCACCGGCAGGGCTGGGGGGCTGGGCTGGGCTAGCAGGGGGCTGCGGGTCGGGAGTGAGGGGCACCGGCAGGGCTGGGGGGCTGGGCTGGGCTAGCAGGGGGCTGCAGAGCTGGGCCGCGGGGCAGTCTCATAGCCTCTTTCCATTTGCTAGGCCTGCCCCTGCCCTTTTAGGATGCCAAACCCTGAATCCTGTGGGGCCTGAGCTCTGGACTCAGCCACACCCCAGCCCAGAGAGGTCAGGGCCTGGCCCCCCCTTTACAGCATCCTCCCCCAGCTGGGGAGTCCAGCTGCCTGTCCTCCCCCCGCCTCACGGCCTGGGGGTTGGAGCCTGCACCCCTCCCCCCAGCGCCCACCCCTGCTCCCTGTAATGGGGCGGGGGGAAGCTGAAGATCCCATTAGATCAACTAGTCAGAGCCCCGGGGCAGCCCTGAGTGGAGGTTCTCCCCAGTGCAGAGCGGGGACGAGGGGAGGGGGCGGGGGTCATATCCGCAGATAGATCGATAGATAGATAGATAGATAGATAGATAGATAGATAGATAGATAGATGGGGTGTCTGAGGGTAGAGAGATAGAGAGATAGATGGGGGGTGTGGGGATACATAGATAGATAGATAGATAGATAGATAGATAGATAGATAGATGTGGTGGATGGGGATAGATAGATAGATAGATAGATAGATAGATAGATAGATAGATAGATAGATAGATAGATAGATAGATGGGGTGTCTGAGGGTAGAGAGATAGAGAGATAGATGGGGGGTGTGGGGATACATAGATAGATAGATAGATAGATAGATAGATAGATAGATAGATGCGGTGGATGGGGATAGAGAGAGAGCGAGAAGGGGGGTCTATGGGGATAGGTAGATAGACAGACAGACAGAGGAGGTGTGGGGGGATAGAGGATGGGCGGGTTGGTGGGTGGGGATAGGTAGGTAGGTAGGTGGGTAGAAGTGGGGTGGGGGCAGGTAGGTAGATGGAGGGTTGGTGGGGATAGGTAGGGAGGTGGGTGGGTAGAAGTGGGGTGGGGGCAGGTAGGTAGATGGAGGGTTGGTGGGGATAGGTAGGTAGGTGGGTGGGTAGAAGTGGGGTGGGGGCAGGTAGGTAGATGGAGGGTTGGTGGGGATAGGTAGGGAGGTGGGTGGGTAGAAGTGGGGTGGGGGCAGGTAGGTAGATGGAGGGTTGGTGGGGATAGGTAGGGAGGTGGGTGGGTAGAAGTGGGGTGGGGGCAGGTAGGTAGATGGAGGGTTGGTGGGGATAGGTAGGTAGGTGGGTGGGTAGAAGTGGGGTGGGGGCAGGTAGGTAGATGGAGGGTTGGTGGGGATAGGTAGGTAGGTGGGTGGGTAGAAGTGGGGTGGGGGCAGGTAGGTAGATGGAGGGTTGGTGGGGATAGGTAGGGAGGTGGGTGGGTAGAAGTGGGGTGGGGGCAGGTAGGTAGATGGAGGGTTGGTGGGGATAGGTAGGGAGGTGGGTGGGTAGAAGTGGGGTGGGGGCAGGTAGGTAGATGGAGGGTTGGTGGGGATAGGTAGGGAGGTGGGTGGGTAGAAGTGGGGTGGGGGCAGGTAGGTAGATGGAGGGTTGGTGGGGATAGGTAGGGAGGTGGGTGGGTAGAAGTGGGGTGGGGGCAGGTAGGTAGATGGAGGGTTGGTGGGGATAGGTAGGTAGGTGGGTGGGTAGAAGTGGGGTGGGGGCAGGTAGGTAGATGGAGGGTTGGTGGGGATAGGTAGGGAGGTGGGTGGGTAGAAGTGGGGTGGGGGCAGGTAGGTAGATGGAGGGTTGGTGGGGATAGGTAGGGAGGTGGGTGGGTAGAAGTGGGGTGGGGGCAGGTAGGTAGATGGAGGGTTGGTGGGGATAGGTAGGGAGGTGGGTGGGTAGAAGTGGGGTGGGGGCAGGTAGGTAGATGGAGAGATGGGGTGCGGGGGGGCAGTGGGAGAAGACTTGAGGGGGGAATTGATGGCCGGACGGTGGCCGGGAGGAGACGCTGCTCACAGGCACATTAGCTCAGCCATACGGATCCTGGGCACCAGGGGGCGCCCCGACCCGATTCTCCACCGTGACTCAGGGCGTGGTCGGGCGGGGCCCCAATAACCACAGCCCCCAGCCCTGCCGGTGCCCCTCACTCCCGACCTGCAGCCCCCCAGCCTGGCCCTGCCCAGCCCTGCCGGTGCCCCTCACTCCCGACCTGCAGCCCCCTGCCAGCCCAGCCCCCCCCCAGCCCTGCCCCCCCAGCTCTGCTGGTGCCCCCCACTCTGAAGCAGCTGCCCTCTGGGCCGCGATGTTGCACAACCCATGGGGTGTGGGGGGCCAGGCGATGCCTGGCTGTGTCCGGAAGCCTGGGTGGGGCCCCCCCTTTCCGAGCAGCCGTTGTGGTTGCTTCCCCCGAAGCGGTACTGAGTCACGGGTCAGGCGCATGCAGGGTTAACCGCCCAGCCTAAGTGGGGGGCAGGGCAGTCACCCCCCAGCTGGGCCCCGTTTGCAGCCCATGGGCCTCAGGAGGGCGCTGTCTGGTCAGACCCCCAGATCTCAGTACCCCAGGGCTCTGCGGTGACTGGGGATCCGTCCCACCCTCCCCCCTGCTCTGCCCCCAGGCTGGGTTCTCCCACAGGGGGTGTCACGGAGCCCTGACAAGTTTTCATGCGGGGGGGGGGTACAGGCAGGCCCCAGGGTGAAGGGAGGGGACCCAGGTGATCAAAGGGGGGGAGGGGCAGGAGACCAGGTGATGGGGGGAGGGGGAGGGTGACCAGATGTCTCGATTTTATAGGGACAGTCCCGATTTTGTGGGCTTTTTCTTATATAGGCACCTATTACCCCCCCCACACACACCACATCCCTATTTCACACTTGTTATCTAGTCACCCTACAGGTGATGGGCAGGGGGAGGGGCAGGGACCCCTCCAATCGGGGGGCTGGGGTGGGGTGAGGAACCCAGGTGATCGGGGGGGGGCGAGGGGCAGGGGACCCAGGGTGATGGGCAGGGACCCGGGTGGGGGGGGCTGAGGGGCAGGGACCCCTGCAATCGGGGGGGTGGGGTGGGGTGAGGGACCCAGGTGATCGGGGGGGGGGGGGCGAGGGGCAGGGGACCCAGGGTGATGGGCAGGGGGAGGGGCAGGGACCCAGGTGATCGGGGGGGGGGGGCTGAGGGGCAGGGGACCCAGGCGATCGGGGGGCTGGGGTGGGGTGAGGAACCCAGGTGATCGGGGGGGGGGGCGAGGGGCAGGGGACCCAGGGTGATGGGCAGGGACCCGGGTGGGGGGGGGCTGAGGGGCAGGGACCCCTGCAATCGGGGGTGTGGGGTGGGGTGAGGGACCCAGGTGATCAGGGGGGGGCGAGGGGCAGGGGACCCAGGGTGATGGGCAGGGACCCGGGTGGGGGGGCTGAGGGGCAGGGACCCCTGCAATCGGGGGTGTGGGGTGGGGTGAGGGACCCAGGTGATCGGGGGGGCGAGGGGCAGGGGACCCAGGGTGATGGGCAGGGGGAGGGGCAGGGACCCAGGTGATCCGGGGGGGGGGGCTGAGGGGCAGGGGACCCAGGCGATCGGGGATGTGGGGTGGGGTGGGGTGAGGGACCCAGGTGATGGGGGGTGAGGGACAGGGGACCCAGGTGATCGGGGGGGGGGGGCTGAGGGGCAGGGGACCCAGGCGATCGGGGGGGGGGGGCGGGCCCAGCCCAGTGGGGCCGTGTGGGACCGGTCCGCCGCCAACTCCCCTCCCAGCGCAGGAATGCAGCGGGCTGGCGTGTGGGAGCCCGCCCGGCTCTAGCGCCTGGAGGACCTGGGGGAGGGGGAGAAATTCCCCTCCCCCACGGCCGATCTCCTGGGTCCCCAGCACCCCTCCCCCTCCAGCGCGGGGTGCCGAGTGACTGGTGCCCCCTCTCCACGGGTGTGACCCTGTGGGTGTGTGGACGTGAGTCAACGTCTGTCTGGGTCAGTGTCTGTCTGGGTGCTGCTGCCCGCCCGCCGCCCCCCGGGAACGGGCCGAGCCCCCCCCGCGCGGCCCTGGTGGAGCCCGGCCTCCGGGCTGAGCTGGGCCCCCCCCCCCCGTGCGCCCCGGGGGAGAGGCGCGCGCCCCCCCAGGGGAGGGGGGGTCTCCCCGCTCCCCCCGCCCCGCTCACGCCTCCCGGCCCCTCCCCAGGTCTGCGCCGGCCCGGCCCCGCCCCGCGTTATAATGAGCGGCTCCCAGGCGCGGCTGCCCCAGGCCGGCGCGGCGGGCGAGGCGGCGGGCGAGATGCCGGCCACGGAGAAGGACCTGGCGGAGGACGCGCCCTGGAAGAAAATCCAGCAAAACACCTTCACCCGCTGGTGCAACGAGCACCTCAAGTGCGTCCAGAAGCGCATCGCCAACCTGCAGGCGGACCTGGCCGACGGGCTGCGGCTCATCGCGCTGCTCGAGGTGCTGAGCCAGAAGAAACTGGGGCGCAAGTACAACCAGCGCCCCACTTTCCGGCAGATGCAGCTGGAGAACGTGTCGGTGGCGCTGGAGTTCCTGGAGCGCGAGAACATCAAGCTGGTCTCCATCGGTGAGTGGGGGGCCCTGGGGGGCGCTGGGATATCCCTTGAGGGGTCCCTGGGGGGCGCTGGGGGGCCTCGGGGGGGCGCTGGGATATCCCTTGAGGGGTCCCTGGGGGGCGCTGGGGAGCCTCGGGGGGGCGCTGGGATATCCCTTGAGGGGGTCCCTGGGGGGCGCTGGAGTGGCCCAGGGAGAAGCACTTTGCTGACGGCGGGTACCGGGGGGCAGGGGGAGCTGGGGGTTCCTGGGGGGAAGATGGGGGTGACGGTGGGGGTCCGCTGGAGAGGCGGCGGCCCCGGGGAGGATCTTGGCGACACAAGCGGAGTTTTGCTGGGGGGTTGGAATGGGGCACCCGACGTAGGGAGCCCTAGATCTGTGCGCGGGGGGCGAGCTCGGGGGTGGGGCAGGGAGCCCCCCACAGCAGCGGCGGCGGCGGCGGTTGAATTAGGCTCCTAGCGATGGTGGTGACGGGAGGGGGGAGCTGTGGGGTGCGGGTATCTGGGGGCTCAGCGGGCTGGCTCCCTGTGGGGCTGGGGGAAGAGCAGGAGAAGGGAGCGATTCCTAGGGGGGCAACCCTGAGCTCAGCCCCCCAACCTCCCGCGGGACGCTCCCCCCCACCATGTGACGGGGGGGGGCTCCCTGGATCTTCTCCCCACGGAGCTCGGGGTTGGGGCTCTGAGATGGGGCAGGAAGCAGTTGGGGGTGTAGCTACATCGCCTGTGACCCCGGCGTGGGGCAGCCCCCCGGGACTAGAGGTGTGCAATTGTCCCCCTCCCCCCCGAACCCACAAGACCAATTCACTTCTCACTGGATGGTCCCAGCACGACTGGAGGGATGATGGGGGGAGTCCAGGGCCGGGCTGGCAGGGGGCTGCATATCGGGAGTGAGGGTCACCAGCCGGGCTGGAGGGGGGCTGGGCTAGCAGGGGCTGCAGGTCGGGAGTGAGGGGCACCAGCCGGGCTGCGGGGGGCAGGGGGCTGCAGGTCGGGAGTGAGGGGCGCAGGCCGGGCACCGGCGGGGCTGGGGGCTGCAGGTCGGGAGTGAGGGACACCGGCCGGGCTGCGGGCCTGGGGGGAGGGGAGTCGAGTCTCCGTTATGCAGCCTGTAACAAAGGCGGTGGGGGGGCGGGTCTGTTTCTCATCCCAGGAATGTGCTGTTAACCCCGGCCAGGCTGGGCTCGGCGGAAGGAAGGGGGCTGGAGGATGTGGGGGGCGCCTCGTTGGGCCCCCTTCTGTGGGCACCAGAAGGCGGTTAGGGCCTGGGGAACGCGGGGCCCCTTGCCAGAGCCCACAGCGGGGTGCGGCCTGGGCCGGGCTGGGGGGCGGCTTGGGAAAGCAGGGGAATTAAAGCTCCCCCCAAGGTGCTGGCTACGTGGGGTTGGGGGTCTGTGCAGAAGAGGGGCATGGCCACGTACTGCTGGGGGGTCTCTCGGGGTAACACCCGTCTGGACAATGTAGGGGACACCCGTGGGGGGTCATCGGCCTCTGAAGGCTACTGAGGGGAATTGAGGGGCACCGGCAGGGCTGGGCTAGCAGGGGCTGTGGGTCAGGAGTGAGGGGCACCGGCAGAGCTGGGGGGCAGAGCTGGGGCTGGGCTGGCAGGGGCTGTGGGTCGGGAGTGAGGGGCACCGGCAGAGCTGGGGGGCTGGGCTGGCAGGGTCTGTGGGTCGGGAGTGAGGGGCACCGGCAGAGCTGGGGGGCTGGGCTGGCAGGGGCTGTGGGTCGGGAGTGAGGGGCACCGGCAGAGCTGGGGGGCTGGGCTGGCAGGGGGCACAGATTCTGGCAGGGGGTGTCTCTTTTGCCCTGGCGGGGAAGGGGGAGGAGCTGCTGGTCAGGGGAGGGGCTTTTCCCATCTCCACCCTAGTGCCATGCCCAGGGTACTGGCTGTGGGGCTGCCCCATGATTTCTCCCCCCAGCCCAGCTGGCCGTGTCCGTCCCCCCTAAAACTTGTGGTTTGAAGCTGCATCCTCAGCAGAGAAGATACTGGGGGGAGGGAGGAGATCGGAGGGGGGAGGGCTCTTTTCTGGGATGTGTCCTGCCCCCTGCCCCCAACAGACCCAAGAGTAAGAGAGACAGCCCTGGGGCTGGCATGAAAGGGCAAGGATAGGAGCCCCCCCCCCCCCCCCCCAGCACCAGCAGAGCTCAGGGCTGGGGGGCCCAGGGCCGGGCTAGCAGGGGCTGCGGGTCGGGAGTGAGGGGCACCGGCAGGGCCAGGGGGCCCAGGGCCGGGTTAGCGGGGGCTGCGGGTCGGGAGTGACGGGGGGCCCAGGGCCGGGCTGGCAGGGTCTGCGGTTCGGAAGTGAGGGGCAGGGCTGGGCTGGCGGGGTCTGTGGGTCGAGAGTGAGGGGCGCCGGCAGGGCTGGGGGGCCCAGGGCCGGGCTGGCGGGGCTGCGGGTCGGGAGTGAGGGGCACCGGGGAGCCCAAGGCCGGGCTGGCGGGGCTGCGGGTCGGGAGTGAGGGGCACCGGCAGGGCTGGGGGGCCCAAGGCCGGGCTGGTGGGGCCTGTGGGTCGGGGGGCCCAGGGCTGGGCTGGCAGGGCTGGGGGGCCCAGGGCCGGGCTGGCGGGGCTGCGGGTCAGGAGTGAGGGGCGCCGGCAGGGCTGGGGGGCCCAAGGCCGGTCTGGCGGGGCTGCGGGTCGGGAGTGAGGGGCACCGGCAGGGCTGGGGGGCCCAAGGCCGGGCTGGCGGGGCTGCGGGTCGGGAGTGAGGGGCACCGGCAGGGCTGGGGGGCCCAGGGCCGGGCTGGTGGGGCTGCGGGTCGGGAGTGAGGGGCACCGGGGAGCCCAAGGCCGGGCTGGCGGGGCTGCGGGTCGGGAGTGAGGGGCACCGGCAGGGCTGGGGGGCCCAAGGCCGGGCTGGCGGGGCTGCGGGTCGGGAGTGAGGGGCACCGGCAGGGCTGGGGGGCCCAAGGCCGGGCTGGCGGGGCTGTGGGTCAGGAGTGAGGGGCTCTGGTCCCACTTGGAGTAGGAGTAACTGTCCCAGGCTGGGAACTCCCTGCTCTCATTCAGGGCCGGGGCTGGGCGGGGGCAGGATGTTGGGGGCGGGGCCGGGGGGGTTCCCCTCCCCCCCACTGGGGGGCTGCAGGATCCATCGGGAGGAGCCGGTGTCTGGCGGCCGCTCCATATAAGGCTAAAAAATGTTGGAGTGTCGGGCGGAGCCTCCGGGAATGGGGGGAGGGGCGGGTCACCCCCCCCCTTCCCCCGCGCCAGGCCTGGCTGGGCCGGGACACCCCCATGTGCTGGGGGACAGGGACGCCCCATCACCCCTTGGCGCTGGGGGACCCAACTGGGCTGACACTGATCCTTGGGTTGCAATCGGGGGTCTCTGTTCACCTGGCGTGTGCCCCATGGTCTGGAGACGGGCTGGGGTCCCCCTGCCCTGCCCCCCGGGATGGGCACAGACAGTTTGGGGGTGTTAGGGGGTGACCATTCCTCTGTGCAGTGCTCAGGGGCTTACAAGGGGCTGGGAGGCCGGATGCCTGGGTTCACTCCCCGGCTCTGGGACAGGACTGGGCTTTGGGACCTTGGTTTGCACATGGAGAGGGGGTGGTGCCGGTGCCCCTCACTCCCGACCCGCAGCCCCTGCTCTCGGGCCCTGGCTCCTGTCCCCGGAGTGAGTCAGGCTGGGCTCAGCCCCCCCCCCCCCCCCCAGCCAATTCCCCTCCCCCTCAATCTGGGCCCCAAGCCAGCCCAGCCGCAGGGTGGGGGAGGGGTCTGGGATGAATGGATTTGGGGCAGCCTGGGAAAGTCTTCCTCTGGGGCCGGGGAGGATCCCCTGATGGAAGGGGTCATGGCTGAACCCCCGGTGCCCCTCACTCCCGACCCACAGCCCCCTGCTCCCCCAGCCCTGGGCTCCCCCCAGCCCTGCCGGTGCCCCTCACTCCCGACCCGCAGCCCCTGCTAGACCAGCCCTGCCCCCCCCCCCCCCCCAGCTCTGCCGGTGCCCCTCACTCCCAACCCACAGCCCCTGCTAGCCCGGCCCTTCCCCCCCCCCCCCCCCCCCCCGCCAGTGCCCCTCACTCCCGACCCGCAGCCCCCTGGAAGACCCCATTAATGCTTTTTCCTGGGCCGGGGGCTGAGAGAGGGATGCTCGGTGCACGGGGGTGGCGAGGGGAGCTGGGGGCCACTGGTGCCCTGCCCCCCATGCTGACCCCCCTGTCTACCCGCAGACAGCAAGGCCATTGTGGATGGGAACCTGAAGCTAATCCTGGGGTTGATCTGGACGCTGATCCTGCACTACTCCATCTCCATGCCCATGTGGGACGAGGAGGACGACGAGGAGACCAAGAAGCAGACGCCGAAGCAGCGGCTGCTGGGCTGGATCCAGAACAAGTTGCCCGAGCTGCCCATCACCAACTTCAGCAAGGACTGGCAGAGCGGGCGGGCGCTGGGGGCCTTGGTGGACAGCTGTGCCCCGGGTGAGGAGCGCAGAGGGTGCGGGACCCCGGGGGAGGGGGGCTGGGGGAGGGGGGTCCCAGGGGAGGGGGGCTGGCGGGAGGGGGTGCAGTGTCCCCAGGGAGGGATGCTGGGGGCATGGGGCGACGGGGAGGGATGCTGGGGGCATGGGGCATGGGGCGACGGGGAGGGATGCTGGGGGCAGGGGGTGCGGGGGGCTGGGGGCTGGGGGAGGAGGGCCCGGGTGAGGAGCGCAGAGGGTGCGGGACCCCGGGGGAGGGGGGCTGGGGGAGGGGGGGTCCCAGGGGAGGGGGGCTGGGGGAGGGGGTGCAGTGTCCCCAGGGAGGGATGCTGGGGGCATGGGGCGGGGGGCGACGGGGAGGGATGCTGGGGGCAGGGGGTGCGGGGGGCTGGGGGAGGAGGGCCCGGGTGAGGAGCGCAGAGGGTGCGGGACCCTGGGGGAGGGGGGCTGGCGGGAGTGGGGGTCCCAGGGGAGGGGGGCTGGCGGGAGGGGGTGCAGTGTCCCCAGGGAGGGATGCTGGGGACATGGGGCATGGGGCGACGGGGAGGGATGCTGGGGGCAGGGAGTGCGGGGGGCTGGGGGAGGAGGGCCCGGGTGAGGAGTGCAGAGGGCGCGGGACCCTGGGGGAGGGGGGCTGGCGGGAGGGGGGTCCCAGGGGAGGGGAGCTGGTGGGAGGGTGTGCAGTGCCCCCGGGGAGGGACGCTGGGGCAGGGGGCATGGGGCGACGGGGGTGGGGGACAGGGGGTGCAGGGCCCTGGGGGCTGGGGGCTGGGCGAGGAGGTCCCAGGGGAGGGGGGCAGGGAGCGCAATGCCCCCGGGGAGGGGGGCCTGGGGCACCATGGGGACATTGTTTCTGGCTCCAGGGCATTGTGGCGGATGGCATCAGGCCATCGGGGGACTCATGGGGGAAGGGAGATTGGGGGAGTCCAGCCCCCCAGTTGTGGGGTGGCAGCCAGCAGGGCCCGGATGGGGGATGGGGGGGGGGACTCCATGTGCCACTAACCCCCCTGCTCCCCCAGGTCTCTGCCCCGACTGGGACTCCTGGGACGCCAGCAAACCCGTCAACAATGCCCGCGAGGCCATGCAGCAGGCTGACGACTGGCTGGGCATCCCCCAGGTGGGGGCTGGTGCTGTCCTGAGGGACTAGGGTGTTTCCTGGAGGGAGGGGTGCAGGTGTCTGGGGGGCTGCTGGGGGAGCTGTGGGGGGCTGGAGGGGGTGTGTGGTGTCCAGGGGATGTGGGGCAGGCCGGGGGGCTGGGGGAGCTGTGTCCAGGGATGTGGGGCAGGCCGGGGGGGGCACGGTGGCAGGTCTGACCCCCCTGTCCCCACGGCAGGTCATCACCCCGGAGGAGATCGTGGACCCCAATGTGGACGAGCACTCGGTCATGACCTACCTGTCCCAGTTCCCCAAGGCTAAGCTCAAGCCAGGCGCCCCCCTGCGCCCCAAGCTGAACCCCAAGAAGGCACGAGCCTACGGCCCTGGTGAGTCCTGGGGGCCAGCCCAGCTCCCCCATGGGCCAGCCTCTCCCTTTGCCCCCTCTGGGGGGGGCACTTCTGTGTTGGGGGGCCGGGCCCCTTCCTCTTTGGGGGTCTCCAGCCCCCTTGCCCCTCCTCACCCCATGGGCAGAGTTTCCCCCATGACTGTTATCACCATTGCCCCTTCTCGGGGTGCCCCACTGCAGCCTCTCTGTGTGCCGGGGTGGGGGGCTGACTCCGCCCCCTCCCGGGCTGACTCCGCCCCCAGGTATTGAGCCCACTGGGAACATGGTGAAGAGAAAGGCTGAGTTCACTGTGGAGACCATCAGCGCCGGCCAGGGCGACGTCCTGGTCTACGTGGAGGACCCAGCTGGGCACAGAGAAGAGGTGGGAGCCCGGGGCCGGGCTGCCGGGGGCTGCGGGTCGGGAGTGAGGGGCACCGGTCGGGCTGGGGGGGGGGCAGGGCTGGGCTAGCAGGGGGCTGCGGGTCGGGAGTGAGGGGCACCGGTCGGGCTGCGGGGGGACAGGGCTGGGCTAGCAGGGGCTGAGGGTCAGGAGTGAGGGGCACCGGCAGGGCTGGGGGGGGGGGCAGGGGGGGGCTAGCAGGGGCTGCGGGTCGGGAGTGAGGGGCACCGGCAGGGCTGTGGGGGGCAGGGCTGGGCTAGCAGGGGGCTGAGGGTCAGGAGTGAGGGGCACCGGCAGGGCTGTGGGGGGCAGGGCTGGGCTAGCAGGGGCTGCGGGTCGGGAGTGAGGGGCACTGGCAGGGCTGGGGGGGGCGGCAGGGCTGGGCTAGCAGGGGCTGCGGGTTGGGAGTGAGAGGTGCTGGCGGGGGGGTTCTCAATCTAATGCCGTTTCTCCCCATAGGCCAAGGTCATCGCGAACAACGACAAGAACCGAACTTTCTCCGTCTCGTACATTCCCAAAGTAACGGGGGTCCACAAGGTGAGACTCCCCGCCCCTGTCTCCCCCCCCCCCCCCGCATCTAGTCACCACCCCTCTCAGTCCTGGGGAGAGAACCCAGGAGTCCTGGCTCCCAGGCCCCCCCGCTCTACCCCACCAGCCCTCACTCCGCTCCCAGAGCTGGGGAGAGAACCCAGGAGTCCTGGCTCCCAGCCCGCCCTGCTCTACCCCACCAGCCCCCCCTCCCCTTCCAGTCCCGGGGGGAGAACCCAGGAGTCCTGGCTCCCAGCCCCAGCGTCCGGCTCCCGCTGTAACCCCGCTGCCCTCAGGTGACGGTGCTGTTCGCGGGGCAGCACATTGCCAAGAGTCCGTTCGAGGTGACGGTGGGGAAATCGCTGGGCGACGCCGGGCGGGTGACGGCCCAGGGGCCCGGCCTGGAGCCCACGGGCAACATCGCCAACAAGGTCACCACCTTCGAGGTTTTCACGGCCGGTGAGTGGGGGGGTGCCAAGGGGTGCCGGGCTGGGGCTGACCCCTCCCTCCCCCAGGCGCGGAGGCGGGCGAGGTGGAGGTGAGGGGGGCTGGGGGATCCCATGGGGGGCTGGGGCTGACCCCTCCCTCCCCCAGGGGCGGGCGAGGGGGAGGTGAGGGGGGCTGGGGGATTCCATGGGGATCAGGGCCGGGTCTGACCCCTCCCTCCCCCGGGGGCGGGCGAGGGGGCGGTGAGGGAGGAGGGCTGGGGGATCCCATGGGGGGCTGGGGCTGACCCCTCCCCCAGGCGAGGGGGAGGTGAAGGGGGCTGGGGGATCCCATGGGGGGGCTGGGCCGGAGCTGACCCCTCCCTCCCCCGGGGGCGGGCGAGGGGGCGGTGAGGGAGGAGGGCTGGGGGATCCCATGGGGGGCTGGGGCTGACCCCTCCCCCAGGCGAGGGGGAGGTGAAGGGGGCTGGGGGATCCCGGGGGGGCTGGGCCGGGGCTGACCCCTCCCTCCTCCAGGCGCGGGGGCGGGCGAGGTGGAGGTGACGGTGGTGGACCCCAGCGGGCGGAAGGGCTCGGTGGAGCAGCAGCTGGAGGACAAGGGCGACAGCACCTACCGGTGCACCTACCGCCCAGGCGCCGAGGGCACCTACACCGTCCACGTGACCTTCGGGGGCGTGCCCATCCCCCGCAGCCCCTACACTGTCGCTGTGGGGCAGGGTGAGCACGGGGGGCCGGGCTGGGCAGGGCGGGTCTCCCACAATGCCCCATGTCTGGGGGGGTCTCTGCTGTCTGTCTGTCTCTCTGCCCCCCAGCATGGGGCCCCCAGGGCATCTCGGGGGTTCCCCAAGGATACGGGGGTTCTCTCTCTCTCTCTGCCCCCTGGCATGGGGGTCTCCCTCGTGGGACATGGGGGGTCCCCTCTCTGTCTGCCCTCCCGGTAACCCCCCTCTCTCTCCTCTCTCCGCTGCGCTCCCAGCTGTCCTAGCTCTCTCTCTCTCTGTCTGTCTCTCGATGAGCCGCCGCCCCGGATCCTCGGCTGGTGCCCCTCACCCTGGCGCCAGGCCGGACCGGCTAATGGTACTGTGTGAGCTTGGGGGCGGGAGGAGGGCTGCGGGCGGGTGTCCCCTTCCCCTGGGAGGGGGGCTGGGGCCCAGAGAGCCTGCATTTGGGTGGGGGTGGTGTGGCCCTGGACGCCTGGCTCCCTTTTCTCACTGCCTAGCAAATAACCCCAATGCCTGGTGGGGATGGTGTGCACCTGGACGCCTGGGTCCTTCTCGTTCTCTTTCTCCCCCCTGCTGTGTGTCACTGGGGAGCGGGAGCCCCAGACGCCTGGGTTCCTCTCTCACTTGAGACTGAAACCCCAATGCCTGGTGGGGGTGGGGGGCACCCGAACGCCTGGGTCCCTCTCACGGTCTGTCTCCCCTCCCCTCCCCCCCAGCCTGTAGCCCCAGTGCCTGCCGGGCCACGGGCCGGGGGCTGCAGCCCAAGGGGCTCCGGGTGAAGGAGCCGGCGGATTTCAAGGTCTACACGAAAGGCGCTGGCAGTGGGGAGCTCAAGGTCACGGTCAAGGGCCCAAGTGAGTGGACACCCCCCCGGGGGGGGAGGGGATTGCAGATGGCAATGGGAGGGCTGCCCCATGGAAGGTGGGGGGGGGCTGTGGGGGGCTGCCCCACACTGACCTGTCTCCCTGCAGAGGGGGTCAGAAAGCGTGAAGCAGAAGGTTCTAGGGGGCCTGTGGTGGGAGGGGCTGCCCCATGGAGGATGGGGGGCTGTGGGGAGCTGCCCCACACTGACCCAGTCTCCCCACAGAGGGGCCAGAGAGCGCGAAGCAGAAGGATCTAGGGGGCCTGTGGTGGGAGGGGCTGGCCCATGGAGGGAGGGGCTGTGGGGGGCTGCCCCACACTGACCCTGTCTCCCCACAGAGGGGCCGGAGAGCGTGAAGCAGAAGGATCTGGGCGATGGGGGTTTTTGCCTTCGAGTATTTCCCCACCCTGCCCGGGAACTACACGGTCACCATCACCTGGGGGGGGCAGCAGGTGCCACGCAGGTGAGCGCCCCGCGGGCTGCTGGGGGGGCAGACTTGGGGGGGCACAGTGGGGCCTGGTGCATGCTGGGATGGCTGGGGACGGGATGCCCCGGTGCACGCTGAGGGGACTGGGTGGGGACCCAGGCAATGCCCCAGTGTGGGGGGTGTGTGTGTGATGCCCTGGGGATAGGGACACATGGGGGGGGCGCGGTGCCATGGGGACCCCGTTGTGACCTGCTCTTCTACCCCCCCCCTCCCCCCCAGCCCGTTTGAGGTGAAGGTCGGCCCTGAGTGCGGCAGCCAGAAGGTCCGGGCCTGGGGGCCGGGGCTGGAGGGCGGCGTGGTCGGCAAGTCAGCTGACTTCGTGGTGGAGGCCATTGGGGATGACGTGGGCCACGCTGGGTGAGTGGGGAGCTGCGGGGGGGAGCTGGGCAGGTGAGTCGGGTGGGGGGAGCTGGATTCCCCAATCTTGGTCCCACCCGGGGTGTAAGGTGGGGTGGGGGTCCGGGAAATGCTGGGGAGGCTGCAGTCTTGGTCGGGGGGGCTGCTTGCTCATGCAGGTCCCCCGGATCTCAATCGGGTGGCAGGGCTTTGGGTGCTGCCGGGATCCCCATCTTGGGGTGGGGGAAGGGCTGGGCGTTCATTGGGACACCCCCCCCCCCCCCTCCACGGAGGTAGGGGCCGGGGGGCCCTGGGTGGTGGAGGGGGCCGGTCTCCCCTTGGGGCCTGGGTCTGGGGGGCGGTGGAAGGGCCGAGAGCCCTGGTCTTAACCCTCTTCCCCCCCCCCCCCCCGACCTCCCCAGGGTTCTCGGTGGAGGGCCCGTCCCAGGCCAGGATCGAGTGTGACGACCGGGGCGACGGTTCCTGCGACGTGCGCTACTGGCCCCAGGAGCCGGGCGACTACGCCGTGCACGTCCTGTGCAATGGGGCCGACATTCGGCACAGCCCCTTCATGGCTGAGATCCGCCCCGCCCCCCGCGACCTGCACCCCGAGAAGGTACTGCCTGGTGAGGGGAATGGGGGGCTGGGGCTGGGAGCCAGGACTCCTGGGTTCTCTCTCCGGCTCGGGGAGGGGAGCGGGGCCCACAGCTGATAGTGGGGCTGACATGAGGGCAGGGTCCCCTCTCACCTGCGCCCCCCTCCCCCCTCAGGTGAAAGCCCACGGGCCTGGGCTGGAGAAGACGGGTGTTGCCATCAACAAACCGGCCGAGTTCACAGTGGATGCCAAGAATGGTGGGAAGGCCCCTCTGAAGGTCCAGGTGCAGGTGAGGAGAGGGGGCTGCCAGATTGGGGTGGCCCAGGGCTGGGGGGCAGGGCAGGTCAGCGTGGCTGTGTACAGATGGGGTGGCTAGGTGCATCCTGGCGGAGGTGCCAAGTGTGGGACTGGGGGCTTGACCCCACTCTGCCTTCAAGACGCGGAGGGCACCCGAGGGTGGGGAGCTGGGGGCCGGCTGGCGGCTGACCCGCTCTGTCCCCCCGGGGAGGAGGGAGGGCTGGGGGCCGGCTGGCGGCTGACCCGCTCTGCCCCCCCCCCCCGGGGAGGAGGGAGGGCTGGGGGCCGGCTGGCGGCTGACCCGCTCTGTCCCCCCCGGGGAGGAGGGAGGGCTGGGGGCCGGCTGGCGGCTGACCCGCTCTGTCCCCCCGGGGAGGAGGGAGGGCTGGGGGCCGGCTGGCGGCTGACCCGCTCTGTCCCCCCCGGGGAGGAGGGAGGGCTGGGGCCGGCTGGCGGCTGACCCGCTCTGCCCCCAGGATGCAGAGGGCTCCCCGGTGGATGTGGCAGTGAAGGACAACGGCAACGGCACCTACAGCTGCTCCTATGTGCCCAAGAAGCCGGTGAAACACACGGCCATGGTGTCCTGGGGGGGCGTCAACATCCCCAACAGCCCCTACCGGGTGAGTGCCCCCAGTGCCCCATGGGGGGGGACCCTCTGCTGGGAGCTGGGGGGGGGCGTGTCCCACAATGCCCTGGGGCGGGGCGGGGGGGGCACATGTCCCACAATGCCCTGGGCTGGGGGGGGCGGGCGGGCAGGCACATGTCCCACAATGCCCTGGGGGGGGGCGGGCGGGCACATGTCCCACAATGCCCTGGGGATGGGGTGGGGGGGTTGCCCATGGTAACAGATTGGGCCTAGTGATCCCAAGCCAGACCTTGACTATACAGGGATTTTGTCCCACAATGCACTGGGGTGGGGTGTGTCCCACAATGCACTGGGGCTGGGGGGGGTTGCCCATGGTAACAGGCTGGGCCTAGTGATCCCAGGCCCGGATTATACAGGGATTTTGTCCCATAATGCAGTGGGCTGGGGGGGGGGTTTCCCAGGAGCACATGTCCCATAATGCACTGGGGGGGGGGGTTACCTAGGGTTACCATATGTCCTCTTTTTCCCGGACATGTCCGCTTTTCGGCACTCAAACCCCTGTCCGGGGGGAATTGCCAAAAAGCCGAACATGTCCGGGAAAATGGCGGCTCTGCTCCTCCCCCGACTCTTCGGCTCTGTTTAAGAGCCGAGCGCTACGGGCTTCGGGCAGCCCCCCCTGCCTCCAGACCCTGCGCCGCCGGAGCCCGGGAGGGGAAGCGCCGGCCGGGGGCGCAGGGTCTGGGGGCTGCCCGGCAAACCCTGAAGCCGGGTAGCGCTGGGGCAGCCCTTTCCCCCTGGCTGGGAGTGGGAGGGAGGAGGGGGCGGAGTTAGGGTGGGGAAGGGGCGGAGTTGGGACAGGCTGGGGGTGGGGAAATGGGCGGGGCCAGGGCCTATGGAGGGTCCTCTTTTTTAATTTAATAGATATGGTAACCCTAGGTTACCCATGGTAACAGGTTGGGCCTAGTGATCCCAGGCCTTGGCCATAATGCACCAGACACTGGGGCCCGGTGGCCCAGCCGGGCCTGCCACCAGAGTGGGGGTGACTTGCTGAAATAGCCCCCTCACATTGTCCGCCTCCCTCTGCACTGAGACCCTGGGATGGCCCGGACTCCTGGGTTCTCTCCCTGGCTCTGGGAGGGGAGGGGGGGCCTGGTGGGTCAGAGCAGGGGGGGGCTGGGAGCCAGGGACTCCTGGGTTCTCTCCCTGGCTCTGGGGAGGGGAGGGGGGGGGGCCTGGTGGGTCAGAGCAGGGGGGGGGCTGGGAGCCAGGACTCCTGGGTTCTCTCCCTGGCTCTGGGAAGGGAGTGGGGGGCTGGTGGTCAGAGCGGGGGGCTGGGAGCCAGGACACCTGGGTTTTCTCCCTGGCTCTGGGGCGGGGGCAATGAGATGTTGGGGGGGGGGGGGGCTGTTTGTGTATTACAGCAGCAATAGGCATTATAATGCCAAGCACACACACACACACCCCGACCCTGTAGCTGGGGCCTTCTGTGGTGCTGGCCCCAGGTGAAGATCTCAGTGGGGGGACCCCCATCTGACCTGTCCCTTCCCCCCCCAGGTGAACGTGGGGGCTGGCAGCCACCCCCACAAGGTGAAGGTGTACGGCCCCCGGCGTGGCCAAGACGGGGCTCAAGGCCCACGAACCCACCTACTTCACTGTGGACTGTGCCGAGGCTGGGCAGGGTGAGTGCCGGGGAGGGCCTCGGGGCTGGGGTGTGTGTGTGTGGGCTGGGAGCCTCTGGAGGGGAGCCTGGTTCCGGGGGTGGGGGGCTGGGGGCCTCTGGAGGGGAGCCGGGTTCCTGGAGCCAGGCTGGGGGGGTTGGGGGCAGGCTGTGGGGTGGTAGCTGAGGGGCTCTAACGTGTCTCCCCCACCCCCCCCCACATAGGGGGAGTTGTGGGGGGTGGGTTGGCGATTTGAGGGTGACCCGGGCATGGCAGAGGTCGGCGGGGGGCAGGGCAGGGGGGCTGTGCGGGGAGCTGACGGCTCTGCTGGGTTCCCCCCCCGCCCAGGTGATGTGAGCATTGGGATCAAGTGTGCCCCGGGCGTGGTGGGGCCGGCCGAGGCCGACATTGACTTCGACATCATCCGCAACGACAACGACACGTTCACCGTGCGCTACACGCCGCGCGGGCCTGGCACCTACACC